>NW_006921968.1:427186-433031 GCF_000298275.1 Orycteropus afer afer | reverse complement strand
GGGTTTGAACTGCCAGCCTTCTGGTTAGCAGTCAAGTATCTTAGGCACTAAGTTACTAAAGGGACTTAAAATAGCTAAAAGTTCTTATTAAATGCTTAATTGGAAATTAGGGAATTTTACTGTGTCTGCTTTTGCTTGCTCAAAGTGAAGATGACTTGAAGTGCTTATTGATGAAGATTAAGGATTATAGCCTTCAGTATGGATTACACTTCAACATAAAGAAAACAAAAAATCTTCACAGCTGGTCCAAAAAGCAACATCACAATAAATGGAGAAAAGATGGATGTTGTCAGGATTTCATTTTACATGGATCCACAGTCAACACTCATAGAAGCAGCAGTCAAGAAACCAGATGATGCATTACACTGAGCAAATCTGCTTCAAAAAACCTCTTTGAGGTGTTGAGGACCAAAGATGCCACTGTGAAGAGACAGAGTCACTATGATTTGGAGCCAACTTGACTGTACCTAACAACAATGACAATGACTACAACTCTATCAAAGCTCTTTAGAAGTTAGAATAGTGAGGCTTTGCTCACTTATTCTGCACAGATCATCAGGAAAGATCAGTCACTAGATAAGGACATCCTGTTTGGGAAAGTAGAGTCAGTGACAATGAGGCAAACTCTTAATGAGTTAGATTGAGACATAACAATAACAACAGACTGAAGTATACCAAGGAACATGAAGACGGTGCAGGACTGAGCACTGCTTTGTCCTCTTATCCATTAAGTCACCATGAATTAGAGCAACTTCATAGCAACTGACAGCAACGACCGTGTCGATCCTACACCCTCAGAGGATTCCTTTTTTTACCTTTTGTGGGATGAAGTGGAGGGTGCTATTGTCAGAATTTGTGCTTGAAAAAAATCAGAGAAGGTATGCAACACTACTTCTTCTTAGTCACAGAGGTCTAGTCCAGACATAATGCTTTATTGCCATCAGAAGACTGTGTACTTGTTACTTCACTCTGAACTTGGGTATATACCTTTGTTGTCTTTAGATAAGTCTCAACTCCACATGAAGGGCCTCTGTTACATGGGACAATTTTAATTTGGCAAAATCATCTAGTGCTATCCTTATCAAACAGAACACTTGGGAAGCACTCACTTTCGCATAATGGAGTCCTTGGCGTGGAGATTCAGCACACAATCATTGGAACGACCTGTGAGTTGCTGAACTTGATGGACTCAGGTCGAGTTTTGCAATAGTGTTCTGACTAATCATACAATTGTTCTTGTCTTAATATGGATTTGTTTTGATTGCTAACATTTTAAAGATGGTCTAAGTTCAGCTCTGTGGGTTTAAAGGTAAAAACATACAATGAACATTTGGAAGTTAACCCATTTACTCAAGTTGATAATAACTGGATGAGAAACACATATAGATAATTCAGTACACTCAGGGAAACACAGATGACTCAAAGGAAGTAAAAGAAATGGGCTCCATTTTATGATTGGATGGTTTTATTGAGTAGAAGCATGCTTATGTCCTGGTATTCATGAACAACTCACCTTGTACCTACTCACTGTTCTTGCGTTTTAGCACATACAGTCATTAGCCAGCACTAAACCTGCTTCAGACCCATTTCTGACACCAACTGTGTGAGACATTGTTTTCTTTAATCAGTAACTATTTCAAGTTGTCTTCATTTTCAGTAAGCAAGGTTGTATCATGTGTACACTGGAGGTTTTAACGAGTCTTTCTCCAATACAAATGCCAAGTTCATCTTCATATAGTCCAGCTTCGTGGATTATTTGTTCAGCATAAACACTGAATAAATAAGGAAAAAGAATCGAACCCTGCTATACAATTTTACTAATTTCAAACCTTGCATTATCTTCTTGTCCTGTTTGAATTCTGCTTCTTGATCTATGTACAGCTTCTGCATGAGTACAATCAAATACTTTTGAAATTCTCATTCTTTGCAATGTTATCTGTAATTTGCTATGATCCACACAGTCAGATGCACTCATAGAGTTGATAAAATACAGGTAAACATCTTTCTACTATCCTATGCTTTTGGCCAAGATTTCTATAACATCAACAATGACATTCCTCATTCCATGTCATGTGCTGAATCTAGGGTTGATTTTCTGGCAGCTCTCTGTCAATGTATGGCCTGTAGTGTATTTTTAATTATCTTTAGAAAATTGTTGCTATCATGGGGTATTAATGATATTCAATAATTTCTGCATTTTATTTGTCTTTCTTTGGAATGGGAATGAATATGGATGTCTGTCAATTGGTTGGCGTGGTAGCTGTCTTTCAAATTTCCCAACATAGATGAGTAAGTACTTCCAGAGTGACACCAGTTTATTAACTCATCTCAACTGCTATTCTTTCAGTTCATGAAGCTTTATTTTCACCAATGCCTTCAATGGATGTTGAACTTCTTCCTTCAGTTCCAGCAGCCTTTGATCATATGCTACCTCCTAAAGTACTTGAACATCAACTGCACATATGAAAACTCAGTGGATATTGGTCTTAGTTGTATCTGTGACTGAGTTTACATGTGATAAATTATATGTGGTTCTCATTGCACCATGTTGGTTCAATTACTCTCAAGAGTGTTAGCCTTTTCATATATTCATGGATTTTTTAAAAAATTTGAAAGCACTCTCCAAAGCTTATTATCTAAAGATGCAAAGATCACCTTTACTGGTGAAAAGTCAATGGTCTGATGCTCAGAGAGGGGCATCGCTTTTGAGGGACAGCTGCCTTTTCCAGGGTCTTTCCTTTCGGAGGTCCTACACATCATGGTACCACTTACAAACTTCAAGGATGCCATTGTTTTGTAACTTTAGGGAATATATCTATAACACTTAATTCTGGCCAAGTTTATGGTTTTTAGGACCAATGAGGAAAAAGTAAATTCATTTGAAATCTATTCCACTCTTTTTATTATGTCCACTCCCCAATGAAGCATTAGTCTGGACCTCATTTTCTTTTCCATATTTCTAATTTAAGTCTTTCTTAAGGACTTGAAAATAACCCGTCTTTTCTCCCCTATTGCTTACATTTGTCAAGAGTGCTAATCCCCATAAAGTCTGGCTTTAGTGACTAAGTGAAATGTTATCTGAGCCATGTTCATTTTCAATTGCAGATATTTGCTTCTTGTAGTTTTCATGTGCTCACCACTGTTCCTTACTGCATGAAAATTTTCCCAAGAACCCTGAAGGCCAAGCTCACAGACTGAGTCCTGAGGACTAAAGTTGGGCTGTCCTAGCTGGGGTGACCTACAGAAACAGCGAGTGGCTCATGCATGAAGGGTGCACAGATGCTGTGAATGCCAGTACAGTGTCCCTGTGGAGCTGGAGGGAGGAATGAGCCAGAGAGCTGAGCTTTCCAAGGGAGAGCGAGTAGGCGGCAGCAGCTGTAACATATCTCAAGTGGCCTCTTGACCCATGGGCTTATTAAATTAAATTTATTGGCACAGTAACCTGGGTGAGTGTCATGCACTGAATATGAATCCAGGGCTCATATCCTGACTCATTCATGCATCAATCTGTGGTTTTGGGAGATGATAGTTATATCAGCCTCTTATACTTTGGATCATTTGTGATATTAGCAGGATGCTCTTTCACTTGTGCACTTGAAATTTATCTTGTTTGCTGTACTGAATGCTCCATGACATTGCTTTCCTTTCCTTGGATCTGTTTTTTGTAATCTCTACAAGATTATTTATCATTTTTTTTTTCATTTACTTTAAAAAAAAATCATTGTATTGTGATTTGAGTGAAAGTTTACAGAGACAATTGGTTTTCCATGTAAAAATTCGTACCCATTTTGTTTCGTGACATTGATTTCAATGTCCACAATGGAATAGCTCTCTTCCTACTTCCTCCCTGTGTCAGTTTCCACTTGTCTTTTCCTATCCCTTCCTCCTTTCTAAGCTTTATACTTGGGCCAAAGCTGCTCTATTGATCTCATTTGACCAATTGTTTAAGGCCCAAGTACCTTCCTGGTTTACTGTTCACCTTATATGCCTGTCTCTTGTGACCCTTAGTCACCCTTCAAGCCTGGAATTGCACCCACCCCAGTAGCTCTAGTTGTCTTTTTTGTTTGTTCATTTGTTTTTTACATTTGCCAGAGGACAGTCTCCTCACCTCCTTCAGAGCAGTTCACATTCATATGGGTTTTTAAAGTCATTTCCACAGCTCTGTTGAACATGAGTTGACACACTAAAATATTCATAGTACACACAATCCAAGCTGCTGAGAAGTCCCTGGAGGGTGAGTAATAAAAAACACCATCAATTAAGGTGATTAGAGTCAAAGCTTTCAGAATGGCCTCTATCTCACACTTTGTCTTAATCACAAAAGGCCAGGCCAACCTTTCAACTGGTGACTGGTGGACCAGGGAAGATGTTTCTCCTTAACCAGACTCCATGAGCTCCTTGAAGTCATCTGCCTGGCTTGTGTAGTACCTCCACCACAGCATGTATATAGAAGGCACTCCATACAGTGTTGACTGAACTTATGTTGCTCAGATTGGGCCTCAGATGGACTATCAATGATGTACATGAGGAAAAAAAAAAAAAAAAAAGTTTAGTTCAGTTGTTTCTGACTCATGGGAACTTCATGTGTCACAGAATAGAACTGAGTTCCACACAGTTTTTTAGGCTGTGAACTTTCAGACTCATACGGTCAGGGCTTCATTCCAAGGAGCTTCTGCCCAAGTTCAGAACACCAGCCTTCTGGCTACTCATCCAGTGCTTAAACCTTTGTACTACCCAAGGAATTCTCTGAATGGAAATAGCAGTCAAGAAATCAAATCATGTATTGCATTGGGCAATTCTGCTACAAAAGTCTTCTGTAAAGATTTAAAAAGCAACAATGTCACTTTGATGACTAATGTGTGTCTGACCCAAGTGTGGGCTCTGCAATCTTCTCAGATGCAACTGAAATTTGGACATTGAATATGAATTGACACAATTGAATTGTGGTGTTGGAAAATATATTGAATATACTGGGGATATGCTCGGCAGGAAGATGGGGCAATCTACTTTCGTAGTGATACTGCCTTGGAAACTCAAGGAAGGGTCATTGCTATGAGTCGGGTCCGACTTGACAGCACATAACAACAACAACAACATACTGGGGATGGCCAGAAGAGTAAACAAATTGGTCTTAGAAGAAAGACAACCAGAATGCTCCTCCGATACAAGGATGACGAGGCTTTGTCTTGGTTACTTTGGACACATCATTAGGGAAGACCAATTGATAAAAAGAGATATCATGTTTGGTAAAGAGGAGAGGTGTTGAAAACAAGGAAAACCCTCAATGAGGTGGATTGACACAACAGCCAAAATAATGGGCCCAAAATACTGATGATTATAGAGATGGCATGTAGGGTGCTGTCAAGTCGAATCTGATCATAGTGACCTCATGGGACAGAATAGAACTTCCCCATAGGAGTTCCTAGGCTGCAATCTTTAAGAGTAAAGATTTCCAGGTCTTTCTCCTTTGAAGCTGCTGGATGGTTCAGACCTCCAACCCCTTGGTTAGCTGCTGAGTGCTGACCTTTTGTGCCAACAGGATTTCTTTAGAGATAGTTCCTTTAGAAACAGGTCATGTTTCAATCTGTTAAATGTAAGGTCACCCTGAGTTGAAGGTGACTTAAGAGCAACTAGCGACAATGAGAAGCATGGTAGCAGTGCTCTAAGATGCCTTCTCAATGCCACATCCATGCACCCATTGCCCATGGCTCAGATGCCCTTCTCTTCCCACCCTGTCCTCTCACCCCCTGTCTGTCTGAGGCCACCTATTTCTCCCTGAAGCCCATCTCAACTGGTTTCTTTTCTTTGAACTCTGCTTCTGGGAAAAGACTTTTTTTTTTTTTTT
>NW_006921968.1:426115-427086 GCF_000298275.1 Orycteropus afer afer | reverse complement strand
CTCAACAGCTCTTGTGGGACCTGAAGATTGTTTTAAGAGTGCAAAACTTGAAATACATGAGAAGATTTTTTTTCCCCAACAGAAACCATGTGTAGGTATACAACCCAGAATATTTCCTTGGAGAATAAATGCTTAAGCTCTCACCAACAGCAAACAATAAACTTAACAATAGGAGGCACCAACAAGAGATTCAGGTTTCTAACAAAATGGAAAGCAATATGTGCTATAGGCACGGTTTAATTAAAATAATCTGTGGTCATTGACTGTATTCCCCAAATAAATTAATGCCCCCTCCTCAGAGCTACATATTGCATTTCTAGTTCTGAAGCAATGTAACTAGGACCATTATACTCATTGCGGATGAACTAATCCTTTTCTGAAAATAAAACTTAAACAAAATTATTGATAACATATTTATAACTCTCATGGGTGTGTTCAATATACTTACAAATACACTAGATCACATTTCTTCCAACGTACAAACTGACCCAGTGACATTGCCATGTCCTAGGGGATCCCTTCCTCTCAAGAAACTTGAGTGGAAGAGACCAGCTTCTTGGAAGGTGATGCTGGTGCTAAAGATACTACAATAGAGGTTATTGAGTCCGTGGAAAAATTGTTTGTCATCATTTCCTTAGACTCATGGGATGTGTCTGAGGTAATATGAAAAATGCATATCTATGTGAGCTCTGGTGGCACAGCAAGTAAGGCATTTGGCTGCTAACTCAGTGTTTGGTGGTTCAAATCCATGAGCTGCTTCATGGGAGGACGATAAAACAATCTACCTGTGTAAAGATTTACCACATGAAAACCCAATGGGAGTCTCACTGTGAGTCAGAATTGACTCAATGGCAGTGTGTTAGGTTTGTTTCGTCATGTGAACTATCAGCCACATAGTGGCAAGTGCCGTCTGAAACATTTACCACTGAAGATCATGTTTTTAAATGGGATTGAATTTTTTTTTTTTTTTT
>NW_006921968.1:411232-414840 GCF_000298275.1 Orycteropus afer afer | reverse complement strand
TTTTTTTTTTTCTCTGTCTTTTAGCATTGCATACCTGTCACTTGACTCATACTTTTGACATTATCACTATTTATTTCTTGGCTGTCTCTGCAGGGACTGTGGGTTTCTAGAATACCTGGATGGGCAGGTAGCTGGACCACTAGGTACCCACATAAATAGGCATAGAACAGTCAGGGTCTGTGTGGCAGTCTTTGTTACCAGAAGTGTATCATTGAAAGCTTCTTTCAAAGTCAGTAAGACACATTTTTTAAAAAATATAATTTGTTTTGTCCTCCCTTGTTCTACTACAAATTGCAGCCTTAAAGGTTATGAAGATCTCATCTTTGGCTCGCCAACACATCTAAGATTAGGGAGAACTCCCTCTGTGTGGTGGGCCAAGAATGTGGAGTGGACATGTGGACGCCAACAGCTGGCCTTGTTTTTGTCTCCTATTTGTTTATGGGTAGTCCACCATTTTAAAAGTAGTCACAAAGATAGAATATCAATAGGTTCTAATGGTGCATTGGAGACGCTCTAGCTGATACAAGTTTCAGGAAATCAACATGGAGGCAACTTTATGAGGGCAGCTTACCTGGAGCTCAGAAGCTTGAACTTGTCTCATGCTGAGATGAATTCCAGCCCTGGCTCTACCAATTTTTAATTCAGATACTTAGACAAATGACATAACTTCTCTGTGTCTTAGTTTTTCTACTTGTGGGGTGAGAGTGATTACAATAGCACCTGCCACATAGGGTTGGCTGAGACTCAAATGTTAAAGGCAAGAAAAGCACTTAGTGTAGGTGCCTTGTGCCAAGACCAAAACCAAAACCCCCAAAAAACTAAACTGGTTGCCATCAAATTGACTCTGACTCATAATGACCCTATAGGACAAAGGAGAACTGTCCATAGGATTTCCTTTTGGGCTAGCACCAGAGGGCTTAACCAAGACAATGATCCACAAACCAAACATACAAACAAACAAACAGTTTCCATCAAGTTGATCCCAATGCATGATGACCTTGTGTTATTGACTGGAACTGAGCTCCACAGAATTTTTTGGCCACATAGAATCTGCCATTTTGGTGTAAGATAATATGAAGTACTTAAGAACAAAGGAACAATGCCAAACACCCCTAGGAAAAGTGTTCTTGAGAAACTATTGTTTCATCATTCTCCCAACAGAGATTTAGTAATTGTCCATTATGCATGAGGAATGGCTAAAGAAAATGGCATGTAGAATCATCCCAACCCCCTGCCTTGTGGCCTCATGGGATTGTCCTCTGGTGGCCAGCCACACTGCTTGCAATGTCAGGGAGGTGTGGTCATACAGAGGAAGTGGTTCCTTGGGACAGGTCCTGCTTCTAGAATTAAGTCCTGCTGTCATGTATGGCATGGGGACAGCATTGCCCCACAAAGCAAAGGGAGCACCATGCAGTGGGGAAGCTCAGTTCTGAGTCCATTAGGAGCTGCTTCCCAGCTCAATCCTCCTGCTACATGGACCTGTTGCCAGCCTGTCTTCCTACATGGTTTCAGGACAAGAGGAGGAAAAGGCATCAAGCATTTGAAGAACATCAGGACCATCATGTGCTCCTACTACAGGTCTTACACCTGTGCTGGTTTCCACCTCCTGCCTAATGAGACCACCCAACTCGAGAGAGCAGAGGGCACTGGTTGCTTCCTGTTGTCAGTTGCTCTAACTCTTGGCAACCCCATGTACAACCCAACTGTACCATCTCCACAATCACACCCACTGTTGGAGCCACTGTATATCTTGAGTGCCTTTCAACCTTGCAGGCTTATCTTTCAGCATCGAATTGGCCAATATTCAGTGCAATCCACAGGATTTTCACTGATTGGTTACCAAAATTAGATCACCAGGCCTTTCTTCCTAATCTATCTTAGTCTAGAAGCTCCGCTGAAATGTGTCCACCCTAGGTGATCCTGCTGGTATTTGAAAAATTAATGGCTTCCTGTATCATAGCAATACACAAGCTATCACAGTATAACACACTGATAGACAGCTGATGTATGCATTAATCAATGAGGTTAAAACCTCTCTAAATGTTACTACAGACAAATACATGAATCAATGGAACATGGTTGAGAACCCAGCAGGAAATCCGTCAACCTATGGACAGCTGATCTTTGAGAAAAGACCAAAACCCATTGAATAGAAAAGAGATAATGTCTTTAACAAACAATGTCAGAAAAATTGGATATCTGTTTGCAGAAAAATAAAACAGGATGCATATCTCTCACTATATACAAAAACTAACTCAAGATGGATCAAAGACCTAAATGTCAAATCTAAAACTACAAATATCTTCAAAGAAAAAATAAGGTCAAACTTAGGGACTCTGATACATGGTATAAATACACTGTCAAACATAACCTAAATGCACAAACAGCAGAAAACAAACTAGAAGACTGGGATGTCCTAAAATTTAAACATTTATATGCATCAGAAGGCTTTGCCAAAGGAGTAAAAAGAGAACTTATGCACTGGGAAAAAAATTTGGCATCAACATATCAGACAAAGGACTAATCTCTAAAGTTTATAGAAAACTTCAACACCTCAGCAACAAAAAGACAAACATTACAGTTAAAAAGATGAGCAGAGGATATGAACAGACACTTTACCAAAAAAGACATTCAGGAAGCTAACAAACACATGAAGAAACACTTGTGATCATTAACAGTTAGAAAAACAAACCCACTGCCATTGAGTCAATTCTGATTCATAGTGATCCCCATTAGTTTCCAAGGTGGTAAATCTTTATGGAAGTAGATTGCCCTATGTTCTTTCTGTGGAGTGGCTGGTGGGTTTGAACCACCAACCTTCTGGGTAGCAGTCAAATGCCTCAGGCACTGTGCCACCGGAGCTCCTTCACTAGCTTTTAGAGAGAAGCAAATCAAAATGACAATCAGATATCATCTCATCCCAGCATTAATAGCAAAGTTCAACAAGATGGAAAACAACAAATGCTGTTGAGGTTGTGGAGAGATTGGAACTCTCGTACAGTGTGGATGGGATTGTAAAATGTTTTACTCACTGTGGAATATGGTATGGCACTTCCTTAAAAAGTAGAAATACCATATGATCCAGCAATCCCACTACTAGTATATACCCTAAAGAAGTAAGACCTGGGACATGAATGGATATATACACACCTATGTTCATTGCAGTCCTATTCACAATAGCAAAGAGGGAACCAACCTAAGTGCCCATCAACAGATGAATAGATGAACAAACTATGGTGCATACATACAATGGAGTACTATGCAACATTAATGAACAATAATGAATATGTGAAACACCTCATAACATTGATGAACCTAGAAAACTTTCTGAGGGAAATTAGTTCATTGCAAAAGGACAGATATTGTATGAGAAAACTATTGTACACTGTCAAAAAAAAAAAAAAAAGGTTTTCACACAGGATCATTCTTTGAAGGTTACCGGGGTGGGAGGGGAAAGGGGGGGGGTCACTAACTAGAGAGCAGACATGTATTAGCTTGAGTGAAGGGAAAGACAATATGCAATAAGGGGAAGGTCGGCATAAAATGATCAAGAATGAGGTAGACATTGGGAGGAGCACAAAGTTCAAACACAACAAAAGTAAATACTA
>NW_006921968.1:409333-410443 GCF_000298275.1 Orycteropus afer afer | reverse complement strand
CCCAGGGATAACGCTCAGAAGACAGGAAGGGATAGGAAAGAGGGAAGAAGGGAAATGAAAAACATGGGGAGGAAGTGGGAAGAGTGCGATTACATCATAAGGATTGCAGTGAATGTTACTGTGGTAGTTAAGTTTGTGTGTCAACTTGGCTGGGCCTGGTTGAGTGGCTGGGCAGCTGGATGTAGTATTCCCCACAAGGAGACTGGTCATCAACTCCAAGGTGGGATCTACTGTGAGCAGCTGAGTAGAGGCCTTAAGGGTATGGTCTGCTTCCTGTATGTAAGGAGAAGCCTTGGGGAACAGTCTCTAGCTAATGGCACACTTGAACCCTGCATGTAGCCATGGCGTTCAGCAGCCTGCCATTCTCTGCCGACCTTGGGACTTTGAATGGGCTTGAAATAATGGTCTGCATGTGGTTCGGTAACAGCAGGACTGTGCCTCTTTACTTGTCAACCTTGGGCTTATCAGTTTCAGCAGGCAGCAGCTGTCTGAGTGAAGAAAAACCTCCAGTTTCAGTCAGCCGGAAGCAGGAGGCAGAGCTGGAACTCAAGGTTGAAGGGCTTTAATGCAGCCCCAAGAGAATGACACTTTGAACTCAGACTTAACGCCTGCAAACTGTGAGAAAATAAACTCTTGTTTGTTCAAGCCATCCATTTGTGGTATATTCTTGTCAGAGCAGTACTAGGTAACCAGAGCAGTCATAAAACATAATGTGTATGAATTGTTGAATGGAAAACCAGTGTGCTAACTTTCACCCAAATCACAACAAAATAACTAAAATGAATACATACCAACATACTTACGTACATACATACATACATACATAAAAATGTTACTACAGTCCTGAGAAGACTTCCACAGGACTGCACTACTTTCCAAATAGCAGAACAAACGGTGTAAGTTTTTGCTTCTTCAAAACCAACAGTTGTCATTTCTGCTAAACTTCAAAAAGACTTCATCCTTCAAATGACAAAAAAAAAAAAAAAAGAACAAAATTTTCAAGTCACACACTTTGCCCTAAAAATATCTGAATAGATCAGACAGTGTAGATATTTGAAAAACACTGGGAAATGGTGTTGGCAATGGCCTCATTCTCCTTCAAAATACGTA
>NW_006921968.1:407437-408538 GCF_000298275.1 Orycteropus afer afer | reverse complement strand
GTGTGTAATTTTGACTCAGCAATGCCATGGGACAGGAGAGAACGTCCCATAGGATTTTCTAGACTGTGACCTCTACAGACACAGATTACCAGGCCTTTCTCCAGGGAGCCACTGGTATTTTTGTATCATCAACCTTTTGGTTAGCAGCCAGGCACTTAACCTTTGCACTACCAGAGCTCCAAAGGACTTTTGCAAAGTTGGTTTTGAAAGACCTACAGAATTGAGATTGGGTATCAATCTTAAATAAACCTTCCAACCAAGCAAACAAAGAAACCAGTTGACTTTGTCTCATGGTAACCCCATGTGTGTCAGAGTATAGATCTTCAATGAGTGATTTTCTATGGATTTTCAATGAGTCTTAGTTTGCCTGTGGTAGTGGTGGGGAGTGGCTTCCAGGTGGCAGAACTTTCACTACTACATGCAGTGTGCCTAGGCTCCACATGGAATTCCTGCACTTGTCTTAGGAACCATACCAGAACCACATGCCCTGAAACAGAGGAGGTGATACTTCCTATTATGCAATGACTAAAACCAAACCAAACCAAATTCACAGCAACCCCTCCTTGGGTTTCCGAAGCAGTAACACTACGGAATTAGATTACCCAAACTTCCTTCTAAGGAGTGGCTGGTGGGTTTGAACTGCCAGCCTTCTGGTTAGCAGTCAAATGCCTTAGGCACTATGTCACCAGAGCACCTTATGTTGACTGGCCCTCCCCATATCATTTTAATGGATAGACACAGTGACTGCAATGATGAACTCAAGCAGGGCAATGCTTCTGAGGATTGTGTGGGTTGCATCTTAACATAAAGCAAATGAAAATACTCACAACTGGACCCATAAGCAGCATCATGATAATTGGACGAAAGATTGAAGCTGTCAAAGATTTCATGTTACTTGGATCTACAATCAACACCCATGGAAGCAGCAGTGAAGAAATCAGACATTGTATTGCACTGGGCAAATCTTCTGCAAAAGACCTCTTTAAAGTGCTGAGCAGCAAAGATGTCACTTTGAAGACTAAGGTGCACCTAACCCAAGCCATGGTATTTTCAATCGCTTCATATGCATGTGAAAGTTGGACAATGAATAAGGAAGACAGA
>NW_006921968.1:405470-406262 GCF_000298275.1 Orycteropus afer afer | reverse complement strand
AAGAACACCAACCTTTCCTGGTGTAGTAGAGTCACAGTTGTAGCTGGAAGCCACAAGGACCGATTTGCAAGTCAGTGATGGTCTCGCCTGGAAGAACATGGGAGTCAGTGCCTCCATCTGACTCAGGAAGTTCAGCACAAGGCCTCTCTCCTCAGCTCTGCTTCCCACTGAACCTGCCCTGGGTCTACCTTGGGACAGTGGAGAAATTGACGTAGGGAATGAATTTGTTCCCCAAAAGGATACGGTGAAGCCAGAGGTGTTGTACCTGTGAATTTGACTTTATCTGGGGAAATGGCATATTTCTTTGAAGATGTTCTCCCTTAAGTTAGTCTGAGGTCATGTGAGAGTGGGGTGGGTCCTAGTGCCTTCTGAATGATGTCTGGTAAAATGCTGTCTTAGCTCTCCGGTGGTGCCATATTAAATGTCACAAGTGAATGGCTGTAGCAAACAGAAATTCATTCTCTAACAGTTTAGAAGTCCCAATTCAGTGCAGCAGCTCTAAGGAAGGCTTTCTCTCTGTGTCTGCTGAGGGGGAAGGTCCTTATCTCCTCTCAAAATCTGTAGGCCTAGCATTCCTTGAAGATGTCCATGTGTCTTGGCATCTATCTGCCCCCTGGGTCTATGAGGTTCCCAGCACAAGGACTCCAAGTCCAAAGGACATGCTCCACTCCCAGCTCTTCTTTCTTGGTGGTACTGAGGCCTCTCTCATTTCTACTCACTTGTTTAACCTCTTTGATATCTCAAAAGAGATGGACTCAAAGTGCAATATAATCCTGGAGATTATGAGATTAT
>NW_006921968.1:402898-404530 GCF_000298275.1 Orycteropus afer afer | reverse complement strand
TGCCCAGCCTTCCTTCTGAGAAGTGGCTGGTGGGTTTGAACAGCCAGCCTTCTGGTTAGCAGTCAAGTGCCTTAGGCACTACACCACCAGGCCTACTCTTATGTTGTTGTTGTTGTCATGTGCCATCGAGTTGGCCCCAACTCATAGCGACCCCTTCTTGGGTTTCCGAGGCAGTATCAGTACGGAAGTAGGGCCTACTCTTATAGGGAGTAAAATTCCCTGCTGATTCAAAAGTTCATGGCACCCCACATAATTTATATTTCACTTATAGCCTGTCCCCTTCAGTTTGAAATGAACTGAAGGGCCAGTGGGCAGGACACAAATATGCATTTCCACGAGAGACTGAGTTTCATGGCACTTCCCTGGAGGAGAAACCAGAGTTGATGACAGACAGGAAACTGCTATTGACTATGAAGAAGAGGCTACATGAAGAGGAGAAGTGGTCCTTCCATCCACTCACTACGTTTATGGACGCATCTTTAAGAGTGGAAGAAGACAAAGGCCTTCCTTTGGTTTCTCTGTCACAGGATATGTGTGTGAAAGGAATCCGGGAAGCACTGGGGGGAGGGCTGACTGGACATTCCAGTGCACAGAGGAAGCACATGAGAAGAACCCGGCTCAGCGGCTGGCTCTGACCTCCACCACAGGACAGAAACTCTGCAGCCAAGAATTCTTCATCTGGAAGCTATAACGACCCAAAAGGAGGGTTTGCTGGGCAGATTAATAGCATTGATAATTGTCACAAGACTGCAGAGGAGTTTCTGACCATTTATTCTACAGGAAAACAATCATTCCAAAGCTGCTTTTCCAAATAGAAACTTTTTATTAAAAGAGAAAATCAGAAGGTAATATTTGCAAATGGGATTTTTTCTTTCTTTCTTTTTTCTTTAACCATCCTCCCCTGAAGTTGAAAGGCTGGCCATAGGTAAGAAGGTCAAGGGTGCAGCTGGTTGCCAAGCAGCTCGGCTCCAAGAATGAGCTGTGGCTGGCTTCTAACCACAGGGCACCCTTCTCTTCTTTCCCTAAAATGTACACACTCACGAATTTTCTAGCACAAAGCCAGAGAAAAAGCCAAAAAATCTTTGCTGGTTAATACAAATAGCAAACAGCAACATTTGATTAAATGAGGAAAAGAGGCAAACACTATTTACAAATCTTGCTGACTCCCAGGCAACAGCAATTTCTAAAAGCCTTCCCATACAATGGCTAGACAAAGTAGACAACTCATTGAAGGCAAGGGAAAGGTAAGCCAAATAGCACATGTTATAAATGGACACATGCCCACCTGGGTTTTCCATTGCAAGCATGTCCACAGAAGCCTGTGTAGATACACCTACGTGTATAATGTGTGAGCATCAACATAAAACCAAAAACCTAAACTCACTGCCATCAAGTAGATTCTGTCACACAGTGGCCCCCTTTGGGTTTCCGAGGTGGCAAAACTTTACAGAAGCAGATTGTCCATCTTCCTTCCATGCAGTGGCTGGTAGGTCTGAAACACCAACCCTCTGGTTAGCAGTCGGATGCCTTAGGCACTACACCACCAGAGCTCCTCAGCATCCACATAGAAGTACCATAATAGAGCTATATTCCATCACATGAGTTTGTAGGTAACTGAAGTTGTGGCAGGCT
>NW_006921968.1:400636-402278 GCF_000298275.1 Orycteropus afer afer | reverse complement strand
GGTGCAGGACCAGGCAGCATTGAGTTCTGTTGTACATGGGATTGCAATGAGTTGGAGTTGACTTGACAGCAACTAACAACAGCTAATTTCCTAGTGCTGCTCTCACAAAATGTCACATAGTGGGTGGCATTCAAGAACAGCCAATATGATCTCACGGTTCTGGAGTCTAGCAATCTGAATTCAGGGCATTGGCAGGAAGGACCACACTCTATTTGCTCTAAGAGTCTTCCTGTTCTCTCTCAGCTTCTGGTAGCCTCAGGGGTCTCATGACATTCCTTGGCTTTTAGATACATCTTCACACAGCATCTTGTGACTCTGCTTCCATGCCACTTCTCCCCCTTTTCAAGACACCACTCAGATTGGATCATACTGAGGTATGACCTGGCTAACTTTACTGAAAACGTCTTTAAACAAAGACCCTGCTTCCAAACAAGGTCATGTTCACTGGTATAGGGGTTAGGACTTGAGCATATTTTCATTGGGGACTCAATTCAACCCATAGCACCAAGGAAAGCTCTCAGGATTGGACTAAAGCAAACTTGGATTTGGATCTCAGTAGGGTTGCTACTCATTCCTTCCGTACCAAGTCCTGGGATGCTTGGTGGTGAGGCTGGTCAGGTGTCTGTATTATAACCACCAGCTTCACCCATCATACTATAAAGTCATGCTCTGGTCCAGCTCTTATCCAACATGGTCACTTAGCTTCCACCACAGTCATGGAGTGGGGATCATTGGTGTTTGATTCATGCAGATGAGTGTTTGAGCCAAAAGAACTTGAGGGACCTGTTTGAGGTCATCCAGCACATTAATTCCAAAGATGGCAGTCTGGTTTTACCACCCTGCACCACCCTTTACTAAATCCCAGCCATCACTGTTGTTAGTACAGTCTATGATTTGGATGGACTTATGAGCATTGTTCCATTTCATTTTTGACAACTTCCAATTTCCCTGGATTCATACTTTTTGCATTCCATGTTCTGATTATTAATGACCCGTTGCAGCTCTTTCTTCTTATTTTGAGTCATGCCCCATCGGCAAGTGAAAGTCCTAAATGCTTTATTCCATCCATGTGATTAAGGTTGACTCTACTTTGAGGAGTCACCACTTCCCCAGCCATATTTTGAGGGCCGTCCAACCTGAGGGGCTCATCTTCTGGCAAGCAGCAGACAGTGTTCACTTCTATTCATAAGGTTTTCAGTGGCTGACTTTTTCAGAAGTGGAATGCCACATCCTTTTTCCAAGTCTGTCTTAGTCTGAAAGCTCCACTGAAACCTGTCTGTCATGGGTGACATTTCTGGTATTAGAAATACTAGTCGCATAGCTTTCAGCAACACAGTGACATGCAAGCCACCACAGTATGTAAACCTACTAGACAACTGGTGGGTGGGAAAAAAAAAGTGGGAGGTGAAAAAGTAGAAACCATACAGTTGCAAATTCAATGTTTTCTAGGTGTATAACTTAGTAATATCAATTATATTTTTTATCACATTTTGAAAAACCACTCACATGGCAAAGCCTTCTAACTTTCAAGTCATCAGATCCATGCTGACACTGTCACCTTCTTCCATCTTCACGCAGTGGAAGTCCCTCAAAAGGACATGGATACAAGGGGCAAAACCAGCCAAGACTTCCCTTCTGGTGC
>NW_006921968.1:398745-399836 GCF_000298275.1 Orycteropus afer afer | reverse complement strand
AAGATTAGAAGTTTTCAAGAATGAAAGAGAAAGTGAAAAGATCAATATCCTAGATATTTGTGAGATAAAATGGACTGGTTTTGGCCATTTTGAATCAGACAGCCATATGATCTTCTAGGCTGGGAATGAGATATTGAAGATGAATGGACTGACATTCATTGTTACAAAGAATGTTTCAAGATCTATCCTGAAGTACAATGCTGTCAGTAATAGGATAATATCTGTATGTCTACAAGGAAGACCAGTTACTACTACTTTTATTCAAATTTAAGCATCAACCACCAAAGCCAAAGATGAGAAAATTGAAGATTTTTATCAAATTCTGCAGTCTGAAATTGACCAAACATGCAATCAAGATGTGTTGATTATCACTGGTGATTGGAATGCAAAAGTTGGAAACAAAGAAGAATCACCATAGTTGAAAAATTTGGCCTTGGTGATGGAAATGATGCTGGAGATCACATGATAGAATTTTGAAAGACCAACAACTTATTCATTGCAAATACCTTTTTTCAACAACATAAACAGCAGCTATACATGCGGACTATACTATGAGTCGAGTTCGACTGGATGGCACATAACAACAACAACAACATGCCAAATGAAGTACACAAGAAGTAGATGGACTACATCTGTGGAAAGAGGCAATAGAGAAGCACAGTATCTTTAGCCAAAACAAGGCAAACAGTAGACTGTGTAATAGACTATCAACTAACTGCTCATAGGCAAGTTCAACTTGCACCTGAAGACAATTAAAACAAGTCCATGATAGCCAAAATATGACCTTGATTACATCCCTCCTGAATTTAGAGACCATATAAAGAATAGATTTAGTACATTGAACACCAATGACTAAAAACCAGAGGAACTGTGGGATGACATCAAGAACATCATCCATGGAGAAAGCAAAAGGTGATTAAAAAGACAGGAAAGGACGAAAAGACCAAAGTGGACATCAGAAGAGACTTTGAAGCTTGCCCTTGAATGGAGAGTAGCTAAAGCAAATGGAAGAAATGACAAGATAAAAGAGCTGAACAGAAGATTTCAAAGAGCAGCTTGAGACAACAAAGTCAATTATTAGAATGCAATGT
>NW_006921968.1:396843-398330 GCF_000298275.1 Orycteropus afer afer | reverse complement strand
GAAGACAGCTACCTGGTAAACTGATTGGAAGAGATCCATATTTGTACTCATTCCAAAGAAAGGTTATCCCACAGAATGTTGAAATTATCGAACAATATCATTAACATCACATGCAAGTAAAATCTTGAGGATAGTTCAAAAATGGTTGCAGCAATATATTGACAGGGAACTTCCAGAAATGCAAGCTGGATTCAGAAGAAGACATGGAATGAGGGATCTCAGAGCTTATTTCAGATGGATCTTGGCTGAAAGAAGACAGAGAGAAGTTTACTTGTGTTTCACTGACTATGCAAAAGCATTCAATTGTGTGGATCATAACAAATTATGGATATTGAGAAGAATATGAATTGCAGAATACTTAATTGTGCTCATGAGAAATCTGAACAGAGACCAGGAGGCTGTCATTCAAACAGAACAAGGGGCTACTACATAGTTTAAAATCAGGAAGGGAGTGCATCAGGGTTGTATCCTTTCACCATAATTATTCAGTGTATATGCTGAGCAAATAATCTTAGAAGCCGGAGTATATGAAGAAGAGCATGACATCAGGATTAAAGGAAGACTCATTAACAATCTGTGATATGCAGGCGACATGACTTTATTTGCCGAAAGTGACGATGACTTGAAGCATTTACTGATGAAGATTGAAAAATACAGTCTGCAGTATGGATTTTACATCTCAGCATAAAGAAAACAAAAATCATCACAACTGGACTAATAAGCAGCATCACAATAAATGGAGAAAAGATTGAAGTTGTCAAAGATTCCATATTACTTGGTTCCACAATCAACACCGATGGAACCAGCAGTTAAGGAATCTGATGATGCATTGAACTGTTCAAATCTTCTACCAAAGACCTTTTTAAAGTGCTGAAGCAAAGATGTCTCTTTGAAAACTAAGGTGCACCTGACCCAAGCCATGGTATTTTCCATCATCTCATATGCATGTGAGAGCTGGACAATGGACAGAGAAGACCAAAGAAGAGTTGACGCTTTTGACCTGTGGTGTTGACGAAGATTACTAAAAATTCCGTGGACTGTCAGAAGAATTAGCAAATCTGTTCTGGCAGATGTGCAGCTACAGTGCTCCTTGGAAGGGCTAAGGGGCAGACTTTGTCTCACCTACTTCGGTCATATTGTCAGAAGGGACCATTCCCTGGAGAAGGATGTCATGGTTGGGAAAGTGGAGGGTGAACAACAAAGGGGAAGACCCTTAACAAGAAGGACTGACACAGTGGCTGCACCAATGGGCTCAGGTATAGCAAGGAGCGTGGGGCTGGTGCAGGACCAGGCAGTGTTTCATTCTGTTGTACATAGGGTCGCTGTGAGTCGGAGCTGACTCAATGGCACCTAACAACAACAACGCACTATAGTATTAAGTGTGCAAGAGCTTTATGAAAAAGTTTGAGATATTGTGAGCATTACCAAAATGTGTTGCAGAGACATGGGGTGAGCACACACTGTTGGAACAAATGGCCCCAGTAGAC
>NW_006921968.1:393369-394393 GCF_000298275.1 Orycteropus afer afer | reverse complement strand
AGGTACCAGGTTGCTTGCAGAAGGTAAGTGCCTGCAAGTAGATACCATTAAAATTTCCAATCTCTAAATCTCAGGCTCAAATTAGAAAACCCACCTGTCTCTCAGCTCAAGAGTTAAGGTCCAATAACTTCTGAACACATGTAAAGGATTCCTCTATCCAATTGGAAGCAAGCTGAGTCTAGGCTGTGACGGTTAATGTTATGTGTCTACTTGGCTAGGCTGTGATTCTTAGTGGTTTGGCAGACACTTGATGGGTGATCTTCCATAATGTAATCACCTTCCATGGTGTGGTCTGACAGGATCAGACAATCAGCTGAAAGGGACATTTCAGTGGGAGCATGGCCTGTCTCCAGAGTGTAGATATTCTGGCAACACCCACTCTCTCTGAAACTGCACTCTGCTTGTTGTCTGACATCTGGATCCTGGGACATAAGCCTGCAGAAGTCTCCGGCCTGCCATCTGACCCACAGATTTTGCATTCACCAGCCCCCACAATCCCAGGAACCAGCAGAGGTTCCCTGCCTGATACTAGCCCTATGGGTTTGGGAAATTACATGTGCCATTTTCTTGTAGCAAGTCTAGCATCTGTCTGTCTCTATCATCTTGGTGTCATCCTCTCTTTCTCTGCCATCCATCACTTACCTAACTACCATCTATTTGTGTATTTCTCTATGGTCCACCTATCTACCTATCTAGCTGTTACTGGTTTAATCCTCCAGGGAACCTAGACAGTGGGTTTATCCCAAGTGAAGTCACATAATCAACAGCAGCATCAGTGAAGGAACAGTGACCGTCCCAGAGGAGCCTCCAGCCTATCCTTTGTCAGCAACATCATTCTCTTCCCTAAAGGAAACCAAAGGTTATTCTCACTTGCTGTACCATCATGCTCACCTACTTTTGACTTTTTATGCGTGGAATCATGCTGTGTGTTCTCTTGTATGCTTCCTGATCCTGCTGAGATCCACTCAGGGTGCACTGTACAGCAATGAGTTTTGCATTTTTGTTATAGAACAGTATCTCTTTG
>NW_006921968.1:391271-392179 GCF_000298275.1 Orycteropus afer afer | reverse complement strand
AAGTCAGGGAATTCCAGAGACATTTTTCTGAGAAAAGGTTAAACAGGGTTAAGGTCAGAAGGAAGAATAAGAGTTAATTTGTAGCAGAAAAAACAAGGCTGAATCTACAAGAAAGAGGAAACATCTTGTGCAAAGACCCTGTGGCCACAGGGGCTTAATGCTAGTATGATGCTGGAGGCGTGGAGGCCAGCCTTCGACAGCCACAAGCCAGCCTGCCTTTCCTCCTCTGCCAGGTGCTCTGTCGTTAGTACTGATGTGTCCACCGGCTACACTAGGCAAGGGCTCCGCATCTCCCTCACAAGCCTGCTTCTAAGAGGATCTATCCACAAAAGCAAGTGGTAGCCCCAGCTCTGCCCATGTTCATCCACTCATTGTCAGGAGGGCACAACTGCCTCCACACAGCCATCCCTGAGGCTCAGAGGAAGATCTGTGCTCTCCCCTCTGCCAGTCTGACCGGTACCTCTCAGGCAAATGCATCTGCAAGTGTCCTCAGGGCACGATGCAGGGATGGTCTTGCATGAAGCATAAGAGCCAGGGACAGTGGGGTGCAGAGCATGAATGTGACACTCAAAACCTTCGGTGAAGTGTGGTGGGTCCTCATGCTTTTGTAGGCTTAGGGAGCCTGGGCTTGTCAAGATGATGACAAGCTAATTTGGGAATAAATTCATTGGTAGGTGTTGTCAGCTCAGCTCCAACGCATAGCGACCCTGGGTGCAACCGAACAAAACACTATCTGGTCCTATGCCATCTCCACAATCATTGCCATGTTGAACCCATCATCACAGCCACTGTGCTAATCCATCTCGTTCAGGCAATTCCATTTTTTGCTAGCCCTCTGTTTACCCGGCATCATATCCTTCTCTAGGGACTGGTCCTTTCTGACAACATGACCAAAGTACTAGAGACAA
>NW_006921968.1:389504-390256 GCF_000298275.1 Orycteropus afer afer | reverse complement strand
AGAAGGAACATTAATGATTGGCCTGAGAAAGCTGGGCAAAGAGAAAGGAAGGCAGGAGAATTGATGGGTTCAATTTGTGGTGTTGGCAAGAAATATTGAACAGACTGAGGGCTGCCAAAAATAAAATAAAATAAAATAATAATGAACATACTAGTCTTAGAAAAATTCAATGACAGTGTCCCACAGAATCAAGGATGATGGGACTTCAGCTGGCGTCCTTTGGGCACATCACCAGGAAAGACTCATCTGTAGAAAAATACATCATGTTTGGGAAAGCAGAGAAGCAGCGGAAACAAGGAAAGCCCTTATGAGAAGCATTGACCTGGTGGCCGACCCAACGGACTGAAGCACAGGACAGGTGACGATGATGGTGCTGACAACATTGCCCTCTGATTTACACAAGGTCACCAGGCGTCAGCACTGACCCAATGGCAAATAACAGCAACGACATGCGACCTACATGCAGGGGACCGCAGGGCATTTTACCAGAAGTCTACATCTCCCTGCTGTGATAGGAGTCCACACTTTAACGTCTCTGATGGTCACTCCTACCAACACATTGTGCCATGGTAACAGCAGCAAGTTCAAAAGACCCCTGACTAAAAAGCACTCCCTCCCTTGAGCCCCAAGACCAGTACTCACGGCGAAGAAAAGGTGACCCTTGTGTTGAGGGCCTAATATGTGCCAGAACTTTGTTGAATTTCCCATTTCTATTTTTATCATATCATATTTTACATTTTTACTTGCCAATA
>NW_006921968.1:386049-388096 GCF_000298275.1 Orycteropus afer afer | reverse complement strand
GGCCTCTAGTATTTGATTGGTTGGGAAAAAATGATCCCATTGCCCATCATATGCTATGATTGAAACAGTTCTCCACAGTCTAGATCCTTGACTTTAAGTCTTTCATGACTGAATTATTTGTTGCTTTTATTTTTTTGTTCATACCATGTGCTTTCAGTAATGTGAGACACGCTGAAATCAAGGAAAATATCTGTATAGACCACAGAAAGAAAGAGGGGCCAAATGTGTTCTGCCACTCTTTCCTTGATAGAGGACACTGGACTGAGAAGGAGGAACAAATGGGGCACATTAGAGAAAGGCCAGCCTCAGTGGTTGCAGGACAGGGAGGACGCTGGGGGAGGTGATAGTGCAGCAGGTCCTGAAGGCTCTAAAGCTCAGTCGACCCTGGGTGTGATGGCAGGGCGCACTTGCATTTTAAGATCTTGTTAGCTTATTCCAGGTCGGTGATGGTGGCACAGGAGAGAATGAAAAGACACGAGAGATAATTAGGACACAAAAGCAAGAGTACTAGGTGACAAACAGGGTGTGGAGACCAAGGTATAGGAGGAGCAGAGAGCATACCTCTGTGTCCACCTCCTAAACACAGATGAACTGTTGTGTCTCTTACAGAGATGGGACTCCTTGGGGGAGAGCAAGGATGTGGTTCTGTACATGTTGCATTTGAGATGCTTTTGTGACTTCCATGAGAAAATGTCATATGGGCAGCTGGGAAAATTGGTGAACATTGTGAAATGAGGTCTGGAGTCACTCCCTATACTCGCACACAGTTTTGTGTGTTGATGGTGGTTTAAACTATGAGGCTGCCCAGGAGAAGAGGATAGAATGAGCAGAGGGGAGGTGAAGTCAGGAAAGGAGAGCAGAGGAGAGGGCTGGGTCACGAGGGGTCCAGCATGAAATGCTTGGCTACAGGAGGAGAAAAGGGTACAGGAGAGAGAAGCAGCTGCAGAGGTAGGAGGAAACCCAAGGCCAGTGGTATCTCAGAGGCAAAGAGAAGAAAGCAGGAACAGGTCAGCTATGCCAATGGTTGCAGAGATGCCTGACAAGACCCATCCTAGTTAGCAATCCTGGTGAGAAGTGATGTCATCACAGCAGAACAAAAGGTGACTGTGGGAAGCACTGAGTGTAGGCCCCTCTCATAGGATTTCCTGTGATGAGGAGATCCCACACGCCATCTAGAGGGGAAAGAAAACCACAGGTGGCCATTTTGATTTGTTTTTCTTTTTCATTGTTTTGTAATTTAAGATAACCAATCATTTAGTCAGGGTCATCTAGAGAAACAGAATCAGTGATGAGTGTGTATTTGTAAATATGTATATAGAGACAGAGAGATTGACTTACTTCAAGGAACAAACTGAGGTGGTTTTAGGGGGTTGGCAAGTCCAATAAACTAAAGCTTCCTGCAACTTCGTGTCCTTAGATCCATAGATCAGATGATGGGAAGAATGAAGCAAGATATCTCTTATATTGTAGAGTTAGTATACATTTGAGTGATACTCCTTTTTAAAATGATTGATTATGTAAGATTATATTATGCAAAGTGATTACATTATTTTGCATTACATTATATTATAGGTATGTGTCACTTAACATCTATTCAGGCAACATCCATCTGTTGGCATGCACATCCATGGGGTGGAACACCCAGGTGTCTGAGCACCAAGACACCACACATTTGTCCTGCATCAGAGCCTCACTTTTGCATGGTGGCACAAAGCCACCTAGTCTGTGTTGATGGTGGCACAGGCCCAGATTCCCAACCCCAGTCCCCTTTGGCTCCCACAACTCAGTGGGTTTCATCCCTGCATTTCGCCCAGTGTGGTCGCATGGGGGTAAACAGTGAGGTAGCTCAGGCGCTTGAGGCCCCTTTGGCCTGAGCCATCTCCTCACTGGGCAGGTTTTCACAGGTGAGCTGGCCTTCCATGCATCTGGCTTATCAGGGAAGGCATTGACAGCCAGGTGGGGCTCAGCAGAGCACTCTCTGGAGGTTTCCACAGCAAGAGCTGCCCAGACTGCCCACCTGGTAGGACCTGGCCCCTGGCTGGGTACT
>NW_006921968.1:383853-385949 GCF_000298275.1 Orycteropus afer afer | reverse complement strand
GCACAAAGCCACCTAGTCTGTGGTGATGGTGGCCCAGGCCCAGATTCCCAACCCCAGTTCCCTTTGGCTCCCACAACTCAGTGGGTTTTGTCCCTGCATTTTGCCCAGTGTGGTCCCATGGGGGTAAACAGTGAGGTAGCTCAGGCACTCGAGGCCCCTTTGGCCTGAGCCATCTCCTCACTGGGCAGGTTTTCACAGGTGAGCTGGCCTTCCATACATCTGTCTTGTCAGAGAAGGCATTGACAGCCAGGTGGGGCTCAGCACAGCACTCTCTGGAGGTTTCCACAGCAAGAGCTGCCCAGACTGCCCACCTGGTAGGACCTGGCCCCTGGCTGGGTACTCCATGTACACAGCAGCCCTGGGCCAGCTCATCCAGGAGCCTTACATCCTGTGGGCACAGGTATTCACACAATGTAACGTCCTATTTTACACAGCATATTGTGAATGGTAAACGACACATGCCTGTACATTTTGGAATAGCAACTAGACTAACATTTGGCCAAATCACTGGAAATCATAGCATGGCCATGCTGACACATTCAGTTAACCACCACACCACCTTAAGTATTTTTAATTGTTAGTGGGAAGTGTCCCACTGTGGTACCATTGATGATGGAGAGGGCAGGAATGAGGGGTACCATGAGGCTTGTGAGGAAGTAAGAATGTGGAGGACAGGTGAAGGGATTGCCTTATCAGAGAAGGGATCCTTCTTCTAAGTAAGATAGTGGATGTGATGATGAGGAGGATAGAGATAGACATTAAGGTTTGAGGCAGAAGCCAAGGGATTCCCATTTGTGGTCCATTTTTCTCTGTGAAGAGGATGAGCTATGTCCAGGGAAGCAGAGTTGCTGTGAGTGGCATGTAATGAGGGCTCTATGACATGAGTAAGATCTCATAGAACTGTGTGAACTTGTGGAGAGGCCTCAGGGAAGGGGTTCCTCTGTGGTTGGTGGGAGCCTGAGGACACTTGGACTGCAGGTCTGGAGAAAGGGAAGTAGTTCTGGACACAGAGGCCATGAACATTACAGAATTAGACTTAGGAGGAAAACGGCAACTGCCTCTGCCTCTCCATGGGCTGGTGAAGATGTGGTTGGTTTACACCCAAATTCCCCATGGGTCCATGAAGATGTGGGTGGCCCATAGAAGAGGCCTCTTACTCATACACACACAGGACTTGGGGGCTTAAGGAAGGTCACTGAGTATTGATGGTGGAGCCATGTTCCCAGCCACTATCCTAACTCAACAAGGTGAGCCCACTTATCAGCCACAGGGATGTTGATGATGTCCTGCATGACCCGAAGCTGCAGCTGTAGCTCACTGATGTCTTCTAAACCCCACTGCTCATGTGTCTCATGGTCAGCCCTACACAGAAGGACATTCTGGACACGAAGGCTCAGCTTGGCTCAACTGATATGGAACGAAACAGCTGCAGTTCAGCATTTGTCAATTTGCATCAATACTCATGTATTTTAACTGTTCTTAAATTCCAAAAAGGATTCCTACAGGTGCAAACAGTTAAACACTTGGCTAGCTCTGGTGGTGTAGTGCCTAAGGCATTTGACTGCTAACCAGAAGGCTGGCAGATCAAATCCACTGGCCACTCCTCGGAAGGAAGATTGGGCAATCTGCTTTCATAGACACACCACCTTGGAAACTCAAGGAGGGGTCTCTATGAGTCAGGATCGACTCGAAGGCAGTGCGGTTGGTTGTCCATGTACTGACTGAAAAGTCAGGGGATCGAACACACAAAACAGCCTGTGAGAGAAGGATCTGATGATCTGCTCCACTAAAGAAACAGCCGAGGAAACTCTGGGGGCAGTTCGATCTGTCACATGGGGAATGTGCGAGTCAGCACCTAACAACAATAAGAACAAGTACAAGGGTAAGCTTCCATGACACTGTCATCCCTAATACAAAGAAAAACACACAAACTCCCTCCCCAAATGTTTTATAAGCCTTACAACGTATCATACTTCACATGACAAGTTACCGTTTTTTGGAGATGTTCATTTCTTTTCTGGCCGAGTCACACACTCCTTTGAGATTCTGTAACTTAAATATGGATCCATGGTGGCACAAATGTTTTGTACTCAGTT
>NW_006921968.1:366183-380226 GCF_000298275.1 Orycteropus afer afer | reverse complement strand
GACAGACAAGTTTGT
Source organism: Orycteropus afer afer (assembly GCF_000298275.1). NCBI lineage: Eukaryota > Metazoa > Chordata > Mammalia > Tubulidentata > Orycteropodidae > Orycteropus > Orycteropus afer. The sequence goes on along the minus strand of NW_006921968.1, from coordinate 380,211 downwards.
CTTGCTGTTGGAGACCTCTCGTATCACCCCCACCTGGGTCCCTGTGGCTGACTGTACGTCTGTCTGGCTTCCTGGCTTTTAATCCCCTTTCTCCTGCTCTTCTGCCCTGCTGTTTTGTACGTCCCTGAGTTGTCCCTGGGGCTGCCTGCTCCTCTGTCTGGAGACTTAGGCCAAGTAGCATGGATGGCTCTGAAAACCAAAAACCAAACCCCTTACTATCATTGGAATCCAACTCATGGTGGATCTGTTGTCACTAAGAGTGTATCTTCATAAGGTATTCTTGGCTGCAATCTTTACAGGATGAGAGGGTCGGGTCTTTGTCCCATGTAAGGACAGAGTGGTTTGAAACACCAAACTTTTTCACTTAGTACCTGAGGATTTCACTTGTGCCACCCAGGCTCGGAAAAAGAGATTCTCCCCTGGACCCACCAGGAAGGGACATGGACTGCCTAGTCTTTGAGTTGAACTCAGTGGGACCCGTTTCTGCCTTCTGATCCCCAGAGCTGTAAGAAAACAACTCTGTGCTGGATTAAGCTACCATGTCTGTGGGAAGTTATTACAACAGAGATAGAAAATAGTCATACAGGCCCCACTACATTCCTATCAACAGCTCACAGCTCACAGCTCACAGGAATCCTCCTCTTCATCTCTGTACCTTCATGTGACATTTCCTTGTCTGACTGATGGGTAGGGTATCATGGCAGGAAATAAAGTGACTGTTTTTCCACCGCAGAAATGAGGACATTGCAGCTGATGGAGGGAACACTGGTGGCACAGTGGTTAAAGCATCCATCTGCGAACCAAGTATCAGTAGTTCACACCCAGCAGCCCCTCTACAGTAGAAGGATGAGGCAGTCTGCTTCTGTGGAGATTGATGTGAGGCAGTTCTACTCTGTCCTGGAGGGACACTGTGAGTTGGAATCGGCTCAAGGGCAGTGGGCTTGGTTTTTGGTTCGGGCCGCTGATGGAAGGTGCTCGCTTCAGCTGGGAAGTAAATGTAAAGCTTAGACTTTCTTCTGGTCATCACTGTGTGTGCACGTTTCAACCCATGGTGTGTGTATGTGTGTGTGTGCGTGCACATGTGTTTGTTTGTGTGTGTGAGTGCACATGTGTATGTTGACACCACCAGAGGTAGGAGACAGCACAGTCCAGAAAAAGACGTGGAGTCTGAATTGGGGGAAGCAGATAGACTTGAGTTTGAATCCATGCTCGGCCCCTCCTCAAGCTGCTTGCCCTCCTCCCTGAGCGCCGGGACTTCCTGTGTGCTACGTGGGGACAGGGCTGTTGACCTGTACGATGTTCGCGTGTCCCCATGAAATGGAACACACAGAGCACGGACACATGGTGCTTGTCGCACTGTACCCTATATCATAGCGACCATAGTATGAAAACAATGTTATTTTTCCAACGTTGTGCTCTGTTAAGCTGGGAAGGAAGATGGGGCAATCTACTTCCATAGTGATACTGCCTCGGAAACCCAAGGAGGGGTCGCTATGAGTTGAGTCTGACTCGATGCACATAACAACAACAACAACAACAATGACAACTCTGTTAGGGACTATATCCAAGTCAGTACCAGGTATAATATATAAAAATTCACTGCCATCAAGTTCAGTCTGACTTGTAGCGACCCCTCCTTGGGTTTCCAATGCAGTATCTGTATGAGAGTAGATTGCCCAACCTTCCTTCTGAGCAGTGGCTGGTGGGTTTGAACTGCCAGTCTTCTGGTTAGCAGTGAAATGCCTTAGGCACTAACATATAAAGTTATCTTTATATAAAAGATCTGAGATGTGAGCTTGGACTCAGATTGCCCGTGGAAAATGTCTGCCTCTTTCGATCCCTATCTCATATGCATTTCTGTGCTCTTGTTGCTGTGTGCCACAAAGTTGCTGCCAACTCATAACAACTCTTTGCCCAACAGAAGAAAACACCGGCCAGTCCAGATAGGACATTGTTTGCAATTATATGTGTGATTCATTAGAAAAAGAGGAAGACCCTTAACAAATAGATTGACACAGTAGTTGCAACGATGGGCTCAAACACAGCAAGGACTGTCGGATGGCACAGGACCCGGCATAGTCTCATTCTGCCACATGAAGGGTGGGTCCCTATGAGAAGGAGCCCCGTGAAGGCACCTACCGACGACATTTATTAATCAATCGCCCTTCATGGGAGGCTATGCAAAACATATAATCACTCTTAAAAGATAAAGAATTAGCCTATCAATACTTTGTTTGATTCCAGTCACCTTACAATAGCAAAACAACAGCAAAACAACTTCAGCCCCTCTGTAAGTCGGGGGCCAACTCGATGGCACATAACAACTGTGAGTGGTGGTGTGTGTTAATTCTTGTGGCCAGCAGAGGGCACTCCAAGCTAAACTTTGGCCAATATTGCCTCAAAAGTGTTTTGAAGACATCTCCAGTTCAACCAAGAATGAGTCAGTTAGAACTCCATCTGTGCATATTAGGTCCTTGTGCATTTTCTTCTAAAGGGAGGAAAACGTTGTTATGCCTCAGTTAACACATATGTAAATTAAAGGCCAGAGTGTGTGTTAGCTTTTTCTCTCCTGGGTCCTCTTTTTGAAATATGCTCATATTTAACAACATTGTCTAAATAGACGCTACCTGGAGCTCTGGTGGCGCAGTACCTAAGGCACTTGACTGTTAGCTAGAAGGCTAGGGGTTCAAACCCACCAGTTACTCCTCGGAAGGAAGTTTGGGCAATCTACTTCTGTAGAGATATGGCTTCGGAAACCAAGGAGGTGTCGCTGTGTGTCGGAACCAACTTGAGGGCCGTGACTTTGGGTTTTGGTTTTGATCTTTTACAGAGAAACAGAGCAGAACATTTCTTATGTTTGCTGGTGAAGAAAGGATTTTGCCCATTTGGAGAAGGGGCATCTTAAGGACTGGCAATCATTCCAAGGAACTGATTTTATTCACTTACAATTTCATTTGCAGTTCACAGTAAATGTCAGAGGAGGCCACATGTTTATTTCTCAGTGTGGCTTCTAACATATGTGTCCTCTGTTCTCAATGAAATAATGAGAACGAAGAGGTGTGTAGGACACAGCTCCTTTAAATGCTTCCTTTGTTTGTTTTTACATAAGACTGCCATCATTTCCTAAAGCACTTAGGATAGGACTATGTCATCTCCAAGGCTGCCTGTCTGTATTGTAGCCACAGCTTTCTGACAAGGAGCTCTCCATGGATATTGTGATCTAAAAGGCATTACTTAGGGCTGGATAAGCAGATTTTATTTGCTAGTTATTCTCTCATTTAGGTCAACTACTTGATTGTGAATCGAGCAGTTGACAGCTACCTAGAAAATAGATAAACTTATCTAATACTGTTTTGAATAGATTCATGAATTTAAATTACCTGCCTCCCAGAAGTAGCTAAAATGGTCCAGGAGAGAACATTTTTCTAAGCTTGGTAAATCATTCGTAAATTGAATTTTATTTAAAATGACTGATACCATCATATTACTAAAATTCATCTTTCTCCAAACTATTGAATGAAACAGACCATATTTCCCATTGGTATTTGACTGTGGGTGGGTGAGAACTCTCTTTTGGGCAGCAAACTATGTTGAGGGTGAAAGATTTTCTCCTTACATTCAACTGTCCCTTTTGTAACACTTCAGAAGCCTCATCTGTGTTTTCTATTTCAGGTTTATTTTTAAAAAGCAAGTATTTTATTTTATGTTATAAACAATAGGCTGAAATGACTGGAAGGGTAGCTGTTAAATGAGGACTGAATATCACTGTGGAACAAAGTCTCTGGTTTGGACATCCAGTTCAGACAACTAAGTTCTGCTTCTTGAGATGAAGATGCTGGAAGCTCGGACTGGAACTAGTTAAGCCTTTTTGCCTATTACTTCTCCTCTCCACCTTACCTTCCTCTTCTTTAAAATAAAGGGTGCATGAGCTACGCCACTCGTATGGTCTTCCATATGCCTCCACTGATGGAGAAGACCTGGACCACCTTATGGATTCCAAGGCCCCACTCCAGATCGTGGACTGGAGCTCTTCTTTGCCCTGTGGTTGACCGTACAGGCTCCATGCTTTAGCCCTGCAGGCTCATCCAATGCCAAGTCAAGCAACAGGCCAACCCAGCGTCACTGCACTGTAGAAAATTCTCTCTCAGTCTTTAAAGAATAGTCCATCTACATATCCATGTATACATTTCAAAGCTCATGGATGTATTTGTATGTTAAATTTAAGAGTATGTTAAATTTCACTAACGATTACATTGGTATCAATGGTTAGGATTTATGTTATATGATCTAGCCATGTGGTTGACTAATTAATACACATGTTGTTGAATGTTCCTTGTATTCATGAACCTCACTGGTCATGTTTAATAAGATTTAAAGTCCTGCTTAATTCTCTTTGCTCATATTTCATTTAAGATTTTTACACTGATATTGGAAAGGGGATTGTTCTATTGTCGTTTTGTATGTGTGTGTGTGTGCATGTGTGTGAGAGAGAGTGTGTGTGAGAGTGTGTTTTTGGCAGACCTTGGCATCAGTGTGATGCTGCCTTCATTAACAGAAGTATGACATCTTTTGCTTTCTCTCTCTCATGGGGTTTCGTTTGACTGGAATCTGAATGACAGGATTTGTGGAAAGTAAATATCCTTCTATCTCTTCTTCCTGCAATATCAATGTTTTTTCTTAGTTATAATATGCCCTTTGAATACTAATTAAATATAAATCATAGAACAGAAAAGGATACAAGTTATCGTATCTGGATAAAAATGTTTGAATCTCCTTTGTCTCTATTATATATAAAGCTTGCACTCTTTTCAGGGTTTTGAATTTTTCATTTTTCCTTCACTTTCACCAAATTTTGGTAAGTTTCTCCCTATGATTCTCTATTCTGAAATAGATTTACTTTTCACTTCTAATTCCCTCATTATCTGTACTGGTGGTGTACCGGGTAAGGCATTTACTGCTAACCAGAAGGTCAGTGGTTCAAACTCACCAGCTGCTCCACGGGAGGAAGATGAGGCAATCTACTTCCATCAATATTTATAGCCCTGGAAACAAAATGGGGGTCACTATAAGTTGGAATCCATGTGATGGCTGTGGGTTTGTTTGCTTTTTCTTTTTTATTCACTATTTCTCTTGTTCTTAATGATTTTGAATGAAAAGGCAAACTGAGATATTTTCTAAAAATTACATGGGAAGGGAAAGAGAGTCAGGCCTGACGTGAGGTTATGGACATTAAAATTCAGGTATGTGGACTTCAAACTTCCCATGGACCTCACTGCCCTCTCTGAGCACATCTCCCCTTAATGCTTGTTGACATAAGCTAGATGAGCAAGAGGCACACAAGAAGCTTATGATGTGGCAGGTTTTGAGGGGATCTCTGAGCTTGTCTCTCTGGTACCAGCTTTGGTGAAGCAGAAGCCCACATGCATTCCTTTCTCTGTCTGGCCCTCTTCCTACCCACTTTCTTCAAAGATGGCATCGACACGCAGGCACCCAGGCTCAGCTGTGATCAGAAAAGTGCAGTGGTGTAGGTGTGACTCCTGAGGTCTATCTCCTCGCTCCTAAACAACGTGGGTTGGTGATTTCTTGGGACTGCTATTTGGGTAATTTTTATCATGAATTATCTCTGTAAAAATATATTTCTGTCCTTAACACTCTTCTCTTTTTATGTTTATTTTATTATCAGTTGCCATTTAGGTGGACTGGGAGCACTGGTGGTGTAGTGCCTTTGTTAGGCTGGGTTCTCTAGAGAAACAAAACCAGTAAAGCTTATATAGAAAGAGAAAGATAAATTTATCTTAGGAAAATGGCTCACACACTTAGAGAAGCTGGAAAGTCCCAAGTTCTTGGATCAAATGTCAAGCTGAAGGCTTTTCCCAAGCCACACACCTGCAGAGGCTGAGGAGCTCAAAGTTGGCAGGCCTTATACTGGCTGTTGACACTAATGAATGATGAATCCAAGATCTCCAGGCCAAATGGTGGATTGTTCGTCCACAGGCAGTTATAGGCAGCACAACAGAATCCCAATCCACAGAAGAGTGTCTCTTTTCCCAGGATGCCCATAAATATACTGGAAGCAGGCCACACCCCTAAGGAAACTCCCTTTCAATGAATTGGCTGTTCAAAACATATACATCTCATCCTATCATGGGAATAACTGCATCACAACTGCTTAAACCAAACAGAATTGTGGTCCAGCCAAGTTGACACACAGCTCCAACTATCATAGTCCACCCCTTGTCAACTTGGCAGTAGTATACATCTTCTTAACCATATATAATCTCTAAATAAGGATAATTATTAAATCATATTTGTGCCTAACATGATATGCTAATACATGTAAAACTGAAATGCATTAACATTATTTACATTTCACAGTTCATAACAGAAGGAAACAAAAATATTTGATGCACATATACAATGAAGAAATATAACAATCACAGTCCTCGTTTCTGCAGCTGGTCACGTGGTCGTAGCTGATATTCAGAACTACCTTCTTCCACCACCCATTCTGTATTTCCCTTGCCCTCGGCAAGCACTTCAGCTGGTTGTGGTTCCTTGCCTTGTGGGGTGACCCAAACCTTCATTCCTGAAGGGTTTGGGCCATAAGTAGTCATATCAGAATTGGGGTGCTGTAATTTTCCATTGATTTTAATCACAGGGCATGGTAATACTAAGAGACATCTTAAAGAATCTCCTGTATTCCAGACATATTTGTCTTTACCTAGATTATGTAATGTCAATCCAATTTCCCCTTGGTAATCAGGATCTATCACACCAGATAATAGAGTAATGCCCTTCTTTGTCTGTTGATCCAGAGGCACAAAGAGGCCTACGTGGCCAGGGGCATTCTTAATTTCCAGTTCAATGCAATTAGTATTGTGTATCCAGGTGGGAATGTTCCTCTCTTTGGGACTAAGATCTCCAGACCCACAGAGCATAGGGTAGCAGGGACAGGAAGCAAAAATTTTTAAGTGGGTCACTAGGGGTAATAGTGAGTGGCACCACTCCCATTTCCACCCCCTTGGTTCTTGGACCCATGAATCCTGGCTTTTGGAGAAACAGCACCATATATTGGATACTGGTTTAGAGCATATACAGCCCCCTGGAGAACATTGCCCCAACCTTTCAAGGTATTGCCACCTAGCTGGCACCATAATTGTGTTTTCAGTAGGCTATTCCATCATTCTATCAAGCCAGCTGCTTCAGGATGATGGGGAACATGGTAAGACCAGTGAATTCCATAAGCATAGACCCATTTGTGCACTTCATTTCCTGTGAAGTGAGTCCCTTGATCTGAAGCAATGCTGTGTGGGATACCATGACAGTTGATAAGGCATTCCATAAGTCCACAGATGGTAGTTTTGGCAGAAGCATTGCATGCAGGGAAGACTAATCCATATCCAGAATAAGTATCTACTCCAGTAAGAACAAAATGCTGTCCTTTCCATGATGGAAGTGGTCCAATGTAATCAACCTGCCACCAGGTTGCTGGCTGATCACCCTGAGGAATGGTTCCAATCACAGACTCAGTGTTGGTCTCTGCTGCTGGCACATTGGGCACTCAGCAATGGTGGTAGCCAAATCAGCCTTGGTAAGTGGGAGTCCATATTGCTGAGCCCATGCATAACCTCCATCCCTCCCACCATGGTCTCTTTATTCATGAGCCCATTGAGCAATGACAGGAGTAGCTGGGAAAAAGAATGGCTGGATTCCACTGAATGTGTCATCCTATCCACCTGATTGTTAAAGTCCTCTTCTGCCGAGGTCACCTTTTGGTGCATATTCACATGAGACACAAATCTTTACTCCTTTGGCCCAGCCAGAGAGATCTATTCACATACCTCTTCCCCATACATCCTTGTCACCAATTTTCCAATCATGCTCCTTCCAAGTCCCAGACCATCCAGCCAAGCCATTAGACACAGCCCATGAATCTGTATATAATTGCACATCTGACCATTTCTTATTCCATGAAAAGTGAATGGCCATATGCATGGCTTGAAGTTCTGCCCATTGGGAGGATTTCCCTTCACTACTGTTCTTCGAGGAAGTCCCAGGAAGGGGTTTCAGTGCTGTTGCTGTCCACTTTTGAGTGGTGCTTGAATATCACACAGAACCATCTGTAAACTAGGCACAAGTATTTTCTTCCTTGGTCAACTGATCACAAGGAACCCCCCATGAGGCCATAGGTGCAGACTGGAAGAAGGAAGGTAATATGACTAGAGTGGAGACCATAGGCATTTGGGCTACTTCCTCATGCAACTTACTTGTGCCTTCAGGCCCTGCTTGAGTCCAATCTCTGATATACCACTTCCATTTAATGATGGAGTGCTGCTGTGCATGTCCAACTTTATGACTCTGTGGGTCAGACAACACTCAGTTCATGATGGGCAGCTCAGGCCTCATGGTGACTTGATGTCCCATGGTTAGGCATTCAGTCTCTACTAAAGCCTAGTAACAAGCTAAAAGCTGTTTCTCAAAAGGAGAGTAGTTATCTGCAGGGGATAGCAGTGCTTTGCTCCAAAACCCCAAGGGTCTGCGTTGTTATTCACCAATAGGGACCTGTCAAAGACTCCAAACAGCATCTCTATCTACTACAGACACTTCAAGCACCATTGGATCAGGAAGATCATATGGCCCAGGTGACAGAGCAGCCTGCATGGCAGCCTGAACCTGTTGTAGAGCCTTCTGTTGCTGTGGACCCCACTCGAAACTAGCAGCTTTTCGAGTCACTTGATAAATAGGCTGCAGCAACACACCCAAATGAGGGATATGTTGCCTCCCAAATCCAAAGAGGCCCACCAGACATTGTGCTTTCTTTTTAGTTGTGAGGGAAGCCAGATAAAATAGTTTATCCTTCACTTTAGTAGGAATATCTTGACATGCCCCACACTATTGGACCCCTAGAAATTTCACTGAGGTGGAAGGTGCCTGAATTTTTGTTGGGTTAATTTCCCAACCTCTAGCACACATATGTCTCACCAATATAAGTCTAGGGTCATAGATAATTTTTCCTTACTAGGTCCAATCAGCATAATGTCCTCAATGTAAAGGACCAGTGTGATGTCTTGGGGAAGGGAAAGGTGATCAAGATCACTACAGACTAAATTATGACATAGCGCTGGGGAGTTGACATGCCCTTGAGGAAGCACTGTGAAAGTATATCGTTGGCTTTGCTAGCTGAAGGCAAACTGCTTCTGATAGTCCTTTGAAATTGGTATTGAGAAAAAGACATTGGCCAGATCAATAGCTGCATACCAAGTACCCAGAGATATACTAATGAAACCACATCAATAATAGCAACTGCAATTGGAGTCACCACCTGATTAAGCTTATGATAATTTACTGTCATTCTCCAAGATCCATCTGTTTTTTTGCACAGACCAAATAGGTGAATTAAATGGGGATGTGGTGGGAATCACCACCCCTGTATCCTTCAAGTCCTTGATGGTGGCAGTAATCTCTGCAACCCCTCCAGGGATGCAGTATTGTTTTTGATTTACTATTTTTGTAGGTAGAGGTAGTTCTAATGGCTTCCACTTGCCTTTTCCTACCATAATAGCTCTTACTTCACATGTCAGTGACCCAATGTGGGAATTCTGCCAGTTGCTGAATGTATCTATTCCAATTATGCATTCTGGAACTGGATGGGTTCAGGCACTCACTGGACCCACTGTGAAACACACCTTAGCTAAGACTCCATCAATAACTTAACCTCCATTTGCCCCCACTCTGACTGGTGGGCCACAATGATGCTTTGGGTCTCTTGTAATTAGTATCAGCTCAGAGCCAGTGTCCAGCAATCCATAAAAAGTCTGATTATTTTCTTTACCCCAAAGACCAGTCACTCATAAAAGGCCTCAGATCCCTTTGGGGAACCTGGGAGAAAGATTGACATTATAAATTTTGGCAATGTAGTGGGGTCCTTCCTCAAAGGGACCTGGCCTCCCCTTCATTCAAGGTGTTATGGGTCTGTAAACTGACTCAAGCCTGGTAATTTATTGAGAGACTGTGACTCTGTATTCTGGCGATTCAATCTGGGCTACTGTTCACGTGACCTAGAATTCTGTCTATACAGATCAAGTAAATATTTAGTAGGTTTGCCATGTAATTCACTACTAGGAACGCCATGCTCAAGTAGCCAATGCCATAATTCCACATGAGTCAGACTATTCTGATCTGTTTTGACTCTGCTGTCCATTATGGTTACCATGCCCACCTTGCCTTTGTTGATTAACTGCTGCCACTTGGTCCCTACTACCATGGGGTCTAATCAGCCCCATTGTAGTTAAGTGTCTTAGTTCAATTAGGGCATTTCCCGCTGTCAAATCTGGCTTACATAAAATAGCAATCACAGCAGTCTTGAAGGATGCTGGGGCTTCCTTCGTGAATTTATTTCTCAACGTACTGGTGAAAGGCATGTCTTCTGGAGTCTCCATTTCTGGCTCTAGGGGTCTATTCTGATAAATCCATTCTAACAGGCCAGTTTCCTTAAGGCTCTGGATACCTTCTTCTACAGTATACCAAGGCAGGTCTGGTACTTCAACTTGACTTAAGGTAGGCCACACCACATAATCCATACTTCAATAAGCCAAACAAATAAACTATTAGATCCTTTCCTAACCCCTCAAACTGAAACATTGAATGAAGAATCTGTACTTAGTGGGCCTAAATCAATAAACTCAGACTTATCCAATCTTACATTCCTTGCACCATTATCCCACACCCTTCCAAGCTATTCCCATACATATTCTCCAGGTTTCTGTCTGTACATGTTAGCAAAATCAAGTAGGTCTTTTCAGGTGTAGCATACCATGTCCTCAGTCACACTTTGTATTTCACCTTTTAGGGCTCGCTTGGACTTAACTTTAGTTATAGGTCTAGCAGTAACAATGGGTTGTTGGGGCAGTTCCTGAGAACATTCAGCAATGTCTTCTACAGCCTTTGCCTAAGGCAGTGACCCAGCAGGAACAGCTGGTTTAATTCCATCAAACTGAGGTGGAGGGGATGATGGTTTTACAGTAATCCCTTCAGATGGGAGGGATTCTACAGAGTTTACAAGCTCCATATCCTGATCTCTTGACTATCTGCCCATATGTCCCCATTGAAGGTTTTGGGATTCTATTTCTTTCCCAATCAATGCCCTCACTTTAACTTCAGACACTATTCTGGGTTGGTAATTTAATTGATGTTGTAATTCAGCCACCCTTACAATAAGACTCTGGGTTTGGTTTTCGGCAATAACAGCTCTGTTTGTTACTAGAAGGAATAAGGCTTTCTTTCAGAGCACATTTGGAAACATTGAGGTCTTTTATGTGGCCCTTAAGCTGGGACTCAGCAGCCCTGAGCTCATCTTGCTCTTTCACCACTTTGCCTAGTGTAAGTAGGACCACCCAACCAGCTTCCTTATACCCCTCATGCTGACAAAATTGCAGAAAATTATCAAATATGCAGTCACCCAGAGCCTAATTTCTCAAAAGTACTTGATCTATTGATGGTGCTGTTTTGCATTTTAATATTGCCACCTCATACCACGGATTAGCAGGGCCCTTTTTACTAATGGAGGCAGGGTCACCAGTGCCTTTGTGATTAATCAAATTGGAGAACCAATTTAGGAAGCCCATCCTTATGATTTTGTCTCTCTAGAACCACTTGCAGTACCAAATGTGTTAGACTGGGTTCTCTAGATAAACAAAACCAGTAAAGCTTATATATAGAGAGAAATAAATTTATCTTAGGAAAATGGCTCACACACTTATAGAAGTTGGCAAGTCCAAAATTCTTGGATTAAATGACTCATGCAGCTGCAGGGACTGAGGGTCTCAGTGTTGGCAGTTGACTCCAAAGAATGACAAATACAATATCTCCAGGCTGAAAGGTGGAATGTTCACTCATAGACAGATGTAGGTAGCACAACAGAATCCCGATCCACAGAAGAGTGTCTCTTTTCCCAGGATGCCCATAAATATACTGGAAGCAGGCCATACCCTTAGGGAAACTCCCTTTCAATGGATTGGCAGCTCAAAACATATACATCTGATCCTGTCATTGGAACAACCCACATCACAATTGGGTAAACCACACAGAATTGTGGTCCAGGCAAGTTGACCCACAGCTCCAACTATCACAGTGCCTAAGGCATTTGACTGCTAACCAGAAGGCTGGCAGTTCAAACCCACCAGCCTTTCCTCAGAAGGAAGGCTGAGCCATCTACTTCCATAGAGACACCACCTCGGGAACTCAATGATGGGTCAGTATGAGTCAGAATCGACAGAACAGATGTACATAGGAGGGCAAAGGTACTTAACACTCGTATCTTCTGTCTTAAGCTCTGGACATTTCTGTTCTCTGTGTGAGAAAACATGATTCTCTTAGACTTATGGAAAGGGTTGCTGTTGTTGTTGTTAAGTGTCCTCACATCAGTTCTGACTCATAGTAACTCTATGAACAACAGAAAGGAAGACTTCTTGTTGGATCTTCACAATTGTTGCTGTTTGAGTTCATTGTCACAGCCACTATGTCAACCCATCTCATTAAACATTTTTCTCTATTTGCTGACCTTCTACTTTATGAAGCACAATGTCCTTTTCCAGGAACTTGTCCCTCCTGATAACCTGACCAAAGTATAAGAGATGAAGTCTTGCCATCCCCTCTTCTGTTGAACATGCAGGCTGTCCTTTTTCTAAGAGAAATTTATTCATTCTTTCAGAGGTCCATGATATTAAATTTTTCAAATGGAGAAGGAAGTGTGTTCTGAGTCTTAAGAAAGAAGAAAAATTGGAATGAGACGTTGGGAGTGAGAATTTTCTGTTGTGTTGTTGTTAAGTGCTGTTGAGTTCATTCCGACTCATAGAAACTCCATGCACAACAGAATGAAACACTGCCCAATCCTGTGCCAACTTCACAATCCTTGCTATAACTGACCCCATCTGTGCAGCCACTGTGTCAATCCATCTTGTTGAGGGCCTTCCCCTTTTTTGGTGACCCTCTACTTTACCAAGCATCATATGCTTCTCCAGGGAATGGTCCCATCTGACAACATGACCAATGTGGGTGTGAGGAAGTCTGGCCATTCTTGCTTCCAAGGATCCTTCTGGCTGCACTTTCTCCAGCACAGATTTATTTGTTCTTATGGCAGCCCATGGGACTTTCAGTGTTCTTCACCAACACAACTCAAAAGCATCAACTCTTCTTTGGTATTCCTTATTCTTTGTCCACCTTTCACATGCATGTAAGGAGATTGAAAATACCATGGCTTAGGTTCAGTGCACATTGGTCTTCAAAGAGACATTTTTGCTCTTCAGGACTTTAAAGGGGTCTTTTGAAGCAGATTTTCCCAGTGCAATACATCCTCTGGTGTCTTGACTGCTGTTGCCATGAATGTGGATTGTAGAACCAAGTAATATGAAATCTTTGACAACTTCAGTCTTGTCTCCATTTATCATGATAATTCTTATTGGCCCAGTTGTGAAGATTTTGGTTTTCTTTATGTTGAGTTGTAATCCATACTGCATACTGTAGTCTTCAATCTTCATCGGTAAGTGCTTCAAGTCATCTTCACTTTCAGCAAGAAAAGTTGTGACATCTGCATTTTGGAGGTTGTTAATTATTCTTCCTCCAATCCTAATGCCAGGTACCTCTTCATATAGTCCAGCTTCTCAGATTATCTGCTCAGAATACAGATTGAATAAGTATGGTGAAATGATGCATCTGTGAAAAACTCCCGTCCTGATTTTAAACCATATAGTATCCTTTCTTGACTGCTAACCAGAAGGCTGGCGGTTCAAACCCACCAGCCACTCCTCGGAAGGAAGGTTGGGAAATCCCCAAGGTGGGGTCGCTATGAGTTGGGGCCGACTCGACGGCAAATAACAACAACAACAACAACAGTATCCTTTCACCATACTTACTCAACCTGAAAGGTGTTTGTGTTTTATCCACTATGCAAAGGCATTTGATTGTGTGGATCATGACAAATTATGGATAACATTGAGAAGAATGGGAATTCCCAAACACTTGATTATACTC
>NW_006921968.1:363670-366083 GCF_000298275.1 Orycteropus afer afer | reverse complement strand
GTTCAAACCTCCAATCCTTTGGTGAGTAGCTGCGTGCTTAATCACTGCACCACCAGCGCTCCTTACCAGAGTATAAAGACCCATAAATTATTAGATAGATTTGGCTGATTTTTTTTTCATATTTCATAACCTGGATTCCCAGTTGATTCTTCTCTTTGTATGTATATATGTACAGCAGTGGATAGGGATAGAGATATGACTACACACAACATGCAACACAGAAGATTGAAGGCAGAGTAGCACATTGGTTAAGCGCTTTGGCTTTGAACCTTGTCTCTGTCACTTCCTGCTATGTGTCCTTGGGCATGTTAACCAACTTCTCTGAGTTCCAACTTTATTCGGTGTTATAACGCTTATGTCACAGGGTTGTAGTAAAGGCACAGAGACAAACAACCATTTAGATGAATCTTAGCAATATTAAAGGAACTCTGGTTTAGTGCCTAAGGCAAGGTTATGTACAGCATGGCATTTTTTCATAAATTTTAAGCCAAGTAACATATGTGTATATATATATATGTATGTGCAATGTTTTGTGCAATGTATGATGTATTAGTCTCCTACATGTGGTGGGGAAAGACCACTGGGTGTCTGTCTGTAGGGACCTTAACATCTATTCCTGCTTCACTTCTATGTGTGACTGCTAAAAGAACTAACAGATCTGTCCTGGAGGAAGTGCAGCCAGAATGCTCCTTGGAAGCAAGAATGGGCAGACTTCGTCTCACCTATTTTGGTCATGTGGTCAGAAGGAACCATTCCCTGGAGAAGGATGTCATGCTTGGTAGGGTGGAGGGTCGACAAGAGTGGGGGAGGCCTTCAACGAGATGGATTGACATGGTGGATAAGATCATGGGCTCAAGTATAGCAGGGATCATGGAACTGGCGCAGGATTTGGCAGTGTTTCGTTCTGCTGTGCATGGCATCACTATGAGTTGGAAATGACTCGATGGCACCTAACAACAGCAACAACTCAACCTGTATGTTGAGAATTGTCTTTTGTGTGCCATTGAGTCAGCCCCAACTCATAGTGACCTCTCCTTGGGTTTCTGCGGCAGTATCACTACGGAAGTAGATTGCCCAACCTTCCTTCCAAGGAGTGGCTGCCACCAGCTTCTGGTTAGCAGTCAAGTGCCTCAGGCACTATGCTACCAGAGTTCCCAAGAGAATTGTCTAGTGACATAAAAAACTATCAGCAGGTAGAATGAATGTACAATTTATATTGTTGTTGTGAAGTAGGCTTTGGCTTGTGGTGACTTTGTATGGACAAGAAGGAAGCATGGTCCTGTCCTCACCATCTCTGTGATCATTGGTATCATTGAGCCCATTTTTTGTGGCTATTATGTCAATCCATCCATGGAGGGTTTCCTTTTGATGACACTCTCCTTCACCAAGTGTGATGTCCTTTTCTAGTAATTGGTCTATTCCGATGACGTGTCCAAAGCAAACAAGCCAAATTCTTGTGATGCTCATTTCTAAGGCAACCAGAAGGTTGGCAGTTCAAACCCACCAACCACTCCATGGAAGGAAGGCTGGGCAATCTACTTCCGTAAAGATGTACCACCTCAGAAACACAAATGCGGTCATTATGAGTCAGAATTGACATCATAGCAGTGAGTTTTGAGTTTTTCTGGTTATATTTCTCCTAAGATTAATTTTTTTTGTTCTTTTGTCAATACATGGTATAGTGAATATTCTTTACCAATATCACAATTTATATGCATTCATTCTTCTTCTGTCTTCCTTTTTCAATATCCAACTTTTGCATATGAGGCAAAGGAAATCAAGAATTTTAGCAGTGCTAGCCTTTACATTCATGTGATTCTTTTTCAAATCTTGGTGTTGGTACAAGCAAGCAGGTACATAAATTAATCAGGGTTGGTATTTGATGGATAGGTGCGGAATGGCAAATGGCAAGATTTGGTTATTACCTCAGCAGGCTGATTAAATGAAAATCTGTACCCTCAGTGAGATGGACTGACACAGTGGCTACACCAGTGGGCTCAGACACCTCAATGATTGTGAGGATGGTGTGAGATTAGGCAGTGTTTCCTTCAGTTATACATATGATTGCTATGAGTTGGAACCGACATGATGGGGCCTAACAACAACAATAACAATAACAGTACAGTAGTTGCTCTGCTAGAGAAGATATAACAGGAGGCACTGATTTGACAGCACAGTTTTATGTGAAGGTAAACTGAGTCTCAAAGATGTTCTATAACAGGTATAGTGAGAGAGAAACTGTGAGCAATGACAGGAGAAGTAAGTTGCATTCAATGAATGGGTGTTTCTTTATGGGATTGAAGTGGTCAAAACACTCCAAGTAATGGGAATACAGGTACAGGCTGTGGCTAGAACCTATGTAGTTGGCTAAATGGGGAGACTGAAAGCATCTAGGGACAGTCCAGTCAATGAG
>NW_006921968.1:339492-362960 GCF_000298275.1 Orycteropus afer afer | reverse complement strand
CTTATTTTAAAAAAGTCACTTAAAAACTTATCTCTAGTAAGTAACTAAAGTCATTTTAATTTAATTTAACTTATTTGTAGATCATATGAAACCTGAATATAGACTATTATTAGATCAATTTAATTTAAAAATACATCCTAAATAGAAAATGTATCCTTTGTTATGGTAAATATTCTTTTATATGGATCCAAATTACAACAAGACAAAAATACCAGAATTAAATTGATCAATCAGTAACAGCCAGAATCAAATTTTAAGATGCAAGTATTCGTGTACTATTTTCTGTTTTCTCCACATTGAATGGGAGTTCTGGTAGCATAGTGCCTAAGGCACTTGACTGCTAACCAGAAGCCTGGTGTTTCAAACCCATAAGGCACTCCTCGGAAGGAAGGTTGGGCAATCTACTTCCATAGTGATACCGCCTCTGAAACCCAAGGAGGGCTCGCTATGAGCCGGGTCTGACTCGACGGCATGTAACAACAATAACCACCACCACCAAATTGAATGATTCTATGAGTAGTACCTTGAACTTCTTTTACCTTAACAGTGAGCAACTTGGAAGATGGACAAAGGGGTGGGGGATTTCTTTCTTTCTTATTCTTCTATATAATGACAAGCCTACAGCTATCTTAGCTGAGAACTGGGGAGAGGGCATTTGTTTTTCCCTTAAATTCCATAGGAAATGGATTATCTTCTGTGTAAAATTCTCCTCTGTTCCTGGCTTATGTGCTTTAGCCATGGCTTCATTTCACGTGGTCAGAGAATGCAAGCTTCAGATACATTTGCTTATGAGTGAAGAGATCACAGAATTAACTATTTGTGAAATCACGAGAATTGTTCTCTGTGCCGACCCACCTCACAGTAGCTTACCCAGCGCCTCTGTCCACCACCACAGAAACCTGGATTTGAAGTTGATGAATCATGTGGTCAGATAGCCTGTCAAATCAGTTTATGAAGTCACTCAGAGTAATGGGATGTGACCCACCAGAGGGCATCAATTATTACAAAGGTTTATTGCGGCAGACACTCGTGGAATGTGTGGTTTTCCCATTAGACATCTCTCATACTGAGAGGGTCAGGTATCAGGTCCACAAGGGAAGACTAGAGCTGGTGTCATGATACAACAGGACAAAGACTTAAAATAAAAATCAGTGCGTACAAACACCAGTGAAAACAGAATAGTCTGCAGTCTAGTTACCTTTATTGACCAATGTCAGTTCCCTAAGGAGGGGTTGTTATGAGTCAGGACCGACTTGATGGCAGTGGGTACAGAGTACAGAGTGGCATTGCACTCCACTTACACTCAATGTCACTATCAGGGGAAACTGGGTGGAGGTATAAGGGATTCTGCATATTATTTTGAAACTTCCTGTCAGTCTGTAATTACTTACAAATGAAAAGTTAAAGAATAAATACAGTCATAAAGAGGAATGAAGTTTTGATACATGCTCTAACATGGATGAACCTTGAAAACAGCATGCTGAGTAAAATAAAGTTCATTATAAAAGTCAGATATTGTATGATTCCACTCATATCAAATAGCTACAATAAGCAAATGTGTACAGATCGAAGGTTATGATGGTCACCAGGGCCAGGTGGTGGGGGACAGAGGAATCTCTGCTTAGAGGACACTGAGCTTCTGTTAAGAGTGATGGAAACAAATGGAAATGGATCATAGTGATGGGCACACAACATGATACAATTGTCCCCACTAAAGTTTACATGTGAAGAATGTTGAAATGGCAAATGCTCTGTCACATACATATTTACCACACTAAAAACACATATGTAGGTAAAACAAAGGCCATTAAGAAGTATTTTTTGGCATTCTTATTGTAATATGGGAACAAAAAACAAACATTCATTTCAGTTTCCTCTTTCTGAAACTACTTCCTATGGAAGCAGAAAGTAAAAATAAGAACTCGATTTTCTGCTAAAAAGATGGTTTCTGGCATCTTAAAGCATTAGTACATATAGAATGGTGGCCTAGCACAGTGACTGACTGGCACAGATGAGGAGGGAACTGCAAAGAGTCCACTGTGGAGGACTTGGCTCTGTCTGTCCACATAGGGAGTCTCTGAATTATGGCATGTTCTGAGAGACATGTTTCTCTGTGTTTGGAATGATCAGTGGACGTAGGCATCACCCTGGAGCCTTGGGACCTGGTGTGGCAGAATTGGGAGGCTGAAATCAGACTAGCAACTTGGCTTCTCTGCCACCAGGTTGCAGCAAAGGGCATATGTGGAAAGTGGTCAGCAGTCCTGACGTGGCTGATAATTGTCACGTAAAAGAAAGGATAGGCACAACTGTCTGACCTCACCTCAGGTCCCCTCAGGCTTTGCAAAAGCTTGGGGATCTTCTCTCTGGTACCAGTACAGCCCCATTTTCATCCAAACACTCAAAGAGTCAACAGTTGGTCTTTCAAGAGTTTACTACATTCTAAGATTAAAAATATACATATACAAATAAGAAAAGAGCTAAACACTGTGATCAGAGATGTTAGTGCTATTGAGTTGGCCTCCTGCTCATCATGACCCTATAAATGACAGGATGAAACTCTGCCTGGTCCTGCTCCATTCCCATGATTGGTTGGCGACTGGACCTTGTGATCCATAGACTTTTCATTGGCTGATTTCTGGAAGTACTTCCCAGACCTTTCTTTGTAGTCTGTCTTAACCTGAGCAGAGAAAAATGATGGAAATAGTAAAATATTAATAAAGGATGAGGAAGAGAAAATATTTTGTCAAAGATACAAAAATACCATCACCTATTATGATTATCCCAAGAAACCAAGCTCTTAATGGAAGGCTAGCACCTACAGAATAAAACTTCTCAATGGAAGGTTGGCATCTACAAAACAACAGCTCAAAGCAAAGAGATCAAGAAAGAAATGGAGGAAAGAAGGACTCAGCTACTGAGATCTTGAAGTCTAAAAGGAGGTACATGCGATGGATGGAACCATTGTAAGCAGGTAAACTCTGAAGCTTCACAGAGGAAAACAGGCATTGACAAAATTTGAATGAAGATGAGGTTGGAAAAAGTGGGGAAGAAGGTTTTATTTTTTAATGAGTTAGAGAGAAAATTATGCATATAGAAGACAATGTAAATGTAAATTCAACATATACATAAATATGTATCCTTGATGAAGAAGTTCAAAATAATAATAATAAGAAGAAATAAATTACAAGATACAATTTAAGAATATCTTCCTAAAATAAAATAAGATGTATATTCAAGTATGGGAACAACAATATGAAAGAGTAATAAGATCACAATTAATCAGCAATCAGAGAGAGGATAGCAAAGTTGGTAGACCAGAAATATATAGAGAAAATTATCGGGACATGCAAGAAAATGAAAAAAATCACTCTAGGGGCTGTCTAGTTTTATGTCACTTCAGAGCAACTTTCAATTATAGTGTGTGCCATGAACAATACTGGGTAATTCCTTGGGAAATACTCTGATGTGATCCAATAATGATTGTTGCTATTTTGTTGTTGTTAGGTGCTGTCCTGTGAATTCCCACTATACGGAACCTGTGTGCAACAGAACAAAATACTGCTGGTCCTGTACTGTTTTTACAATCATTGCTATGCCTGAGCCCATTGTTGCAGCCACTGTAATCAATCCATTTCATTGAAGGTCTTTTTTTTTTTTTTTTTTTGATGACCCTCTACTTTACCAAACATGATGTCTTTCTCCAGTGACTGGTTTCTCCTGATAATGTGTCCAGAGTAAACAGGATAAGTTCCTCTCTTCTAAGCAGCCTTCTAGCTGTACTTCTTCCAAGACAGATTTGTTTGTTTTTCTGGCAGCTTGCAGTACACTCAATATTCTTTGCCAACACCATAATTCAAAGGCACCATTTCTTATTCAGTCTTCCACATTCATTGTCCAGGTTTCACATGCATATTATGTGATTGAAAATAACGTGGTTTGAATCAGGCACATGTTAGATCTCAAAGTGACATTCTTGGTTTTTTAATATATCACAATAAAAAGTTAAAATAAATAAATAAAGAGGCCTTTGGCAACAGGTTTACCCAATGCGATATGTCATTTCATTTCTTGACTGCTTCCATTAATATTGGTTGTGGATCGAAATAAAATGAAATTCTTGAAGATGTCAATCTTTTTTTCCATTTACAATGATGATGCTTATTATTCCAGTTGTGAGTATTTTTGTCTTATTTATATTGAAGTTTAGTCCATACTGAAGACTGTAATCTTTGATCTTCATCAATAAGTGTTTCAAATCTCCTCAGTTTGAAAACATGTGCCATTTGCATACTGTGAGTTGTTAATGACTCTTTCTTCAATCTTGATGCCATATTCTTCTTCACATAAGAATGATACGCCCATTCAAATGTTTATTTAAATGCATAGAGAAGAAATAAATATTTTAACATGTAAGAATTCAAGAGAGAGAGAGTTCAAAACTACACAGTTCAAATGACATAGTTAAAAAAATTAGACAATTAATTTTGACATGTCAATAAATGAGTTGAAAATTTGGAGCAAAAGTAAATCAATATTCAGTTATTTGTTATATTCAGATAAAATTATGAGTAAAGGAATTCTTAATTCTTAAAATTTAAATGCTCTCTCTTACAAAGTGGTGTTTAATAGCTGAAAAAATTAAAACAAGTCCATAAGAGTCAAAATACTACATTGAGTATATCCCACCTGAGATATGATGCAATGAATACCAGTGATCATAGATCAGAAGAGTCATGGCATGACATCAAAGACATCATGCATAGAGAAAGATGCAAAAGATCATTAAAAAGTTAGGAAAGGAATTGAAGGCAAAAACGCATGTCAGAAGAGACTCTGAAACTTGTTCTTGAACAGAGAATAGCAAAAGTGAATGGAAGAAATGATAAAGTAAAAGAGTTGAACAGAAGATTTCAAAGATCAGCTCGAGAAGACAAAGCATAGTATAATGAAAATGTGCAAAAATATGAGGTGGGAAAATCATAGGTGAAGAACATGTTTGGCATCCCTCAAGCTGAAAGAAATGAAGAAAAAAATTAAAGCCTCAAAACTCCAATACTGAACGATTCTATGGGCAAAATATTGACCAATACAGGGAACATCAAAAGGAGATGGAAGGAATGCACAGAGTCACTGCACCAAAAAGAATTGGTCAACACTGAAGCATTTCAGAAGGTAGCATATGGTAAAGAACTGATAGTTTTGAAAGTCCAAGATGCATTGAAGGAATGGGTGAAAAATGGCTCCAGGAATTGATGGAAGACCTACTGAGATGTTTCAGCACATGGGTGCAGTGACGGAGGAACTCAGCAATTTATGTCAAGAAATTTGGAAGACAGCTACTTCATCATCTGACTAGAAGAGATCTATATTTGTTCCAGTACAAAGAAAGAATATTCAACAGAATGAAGAAATTACCAAACAATATCATTAATATCACAAGCAATTAAAATTTTACTGGAGAGAATTAAAAAATGGTTGTAACAGTACATCAGAAGGGAACTGCCAGAAATTCCAGCTGGATTCAGAAGGGGATGTGGAAAGAGAGCTATCACTGCTGATGTGAGATGGATCTTGGCTGAAAGTAGATAGTATCAGATATATATTTACCTTTGTTTTATGGAAGATGCAGTCATTTGACTGTGTGAGTTACAAAGAATTATGGAAAACATTGTGGAGAATAGGAATTCCAGAACACTTAATTGTGCTTGTGAGGAACTTATACATAGACCAAAAGGCAGTTGTTTGAACAGAGCCAGGGAATACTGTATGGTTTAAAATCAGGAAAGGTATGTGTCTGGATTGCATCCTTTAACCACATTCATTCAATCTGTCAAGACAACAGACAAGGTATTGCATTAGGCAAATCTGCTGCAAAAGACCTCTTTCAAGTGCTGAAGAGAAAAGATGTCTCCTTGAAAACTAAGGGGTGCCTAACCCAAGCCACGGTATTTTCAGTCACTTCATATGCATGAATAATGAAGAGCAAAGAAGAGTTGGTACTTTTGAATTGTAATGTTGGTGAAGACTACTGAAAGTACGATGGACTGTTAAAAGAACTATCAAATCTGTCCTGGGAGAAGTGCAGCTGGAATGCTCCTTGGAAGCGAGAATGACCAGACTTCCTCTCACCTACTTTGGTCCTATTGTCAGAAGGGACTATTCTCTGAAGAAGGATATCATGCTTGTGAAAGGGAAGGTCAATGAAAAATGGGAAGGCCCTCAACAAGATGAATTGACCCAGTGGTTACAACAATGGGTTCAGGTATAGCAAGGATTGTGAGAATGGTACAGGACCTGGCAGTGTTTCTTTCTGCTGAGCATAACGTCACTATGAGTTGGAGATGACTCAATGGCACCTAACAGCAACAACATTCAATCTGTATGCTGAGCACATAATCTGAGAATTTGGACTATATGAAGAATTCAACATTAGGATTGGGGAAAGACCCACTAAC
Source organism: Orycteropus afer afer (assembly GCF_000298275.1). Classification (NCBI taxonomy): domain Eukaryota; kingdom Metazoa; phylum Chordata; class Mammalia; order Tubulidentata; family Orycteropodidae; genus Orycteropus; species Orycteropus afer. The sequence goes on along the minus strand of NW_006921968.1, from coordinate 356,505 downwards.
AGCCTACAATGTGCAGATGATATAACCTTGCTTATAGAAAGTAAAGAAGTCTTGTAGCACTTACTGAAGATCTAAAACTAGACCCTTCATTATAGATTACACCTCAATAAAACAAAACAATCAATCAAACAAACAAAAAATCACAATTGTACCAATAAGCCACATTATGATAAATGGAGAAAAGACTGAAGTTGTCCAGGGTTACATTTTACTTGGATCCATAATGAATGCCCATGGAAGCCACAATCAAGAAATCAAATAACATATTACAGTGGGCAAATCTGCTGCAAATGATCTCATGAAAGTGTTAAAGAACAAAGATGCTATTTTGTGTGCTAAGATGTGCCTGTCCCAAGCCATTGTATTTTTAATGATCTCATATACATGTGAGAGCTGGACTATGAATAAGGATGACTGTAGAGGAATTGATGCATATGAATTGTGGTGTTGGCAAAGAATATTGAATGTACCATGGACTGCTAGAAGAAAAACCAAATCTGTCTTGGATGAGCTAAGACTAAAAAATCAAACCAAACCAAACTCACTGCCATCCAGTTGGTTCTGACTCATAGCGACCCCTCCTTGGATTTCCAAGGCGGTATCACTACGGAAGTAGATTGCCCAGGCTTCCTTCCAAGGAGTGGCTGGTGGGTTTGAACTGCTAGCCTTCTGGTTCGCAGTTAAATGCCTTAGGCACTACGCCACCAGAGCTTCTGAAGTAAGACTAGAATGCTCTGAAGAAGCAAGAATAGCCAGACTTTGACTCTTGTATTTTGGTCATCTTGTCAGAAGGGACCAGTTCTTGGAGTAGGAGATCTTGCTAGGTGAAGTAGAGGGTCAGTGAAAAAGGGGAAGACCCCCAATGAGAGGGATTGACACACTGGTTGGGACGATGCTTGTAAGCTGGCAATGGATTGAGAGTGGGCACAGAATGAAGCAGTGTTTCATTCTGTTGTACATGGGGTCGCGATAAGCTGAAACCAACTTGACAGCACCCGCCGCCACCACCAACAGAAATCAGAGTGTAAAGGGGGATTCCTGCCATTCAAAAATCCTGTTTTTATTTCACTTTTTTCTAGATTTCTGCTCATATATTCCCTACCTGATTCTCTTATTAAGAAAATCTCTACCCATCATTTTACGTAAACTTCCTTGGCTTATTGTGTTCATAGCATTTAAAAGTACTTGATATTAAAATATATATCTTTTTCTTTTCTTTCTTTCTTTTTTTTTTTTTTTTTGCCTGACTCCTCAATAAGGGGAAACCTGGTGGTAACAAGGCATTTTCTTTCTTGTCCTATACCTGCAACAGTGCACATATTAGGTTACATTGACAAACTCAGCTCTTTCTTACTGCTGGTTTCTGTCCTTCATTATTCATCACTCAAAAACAAACCAAACACCACTTTTACCTCAAAAACAGTTTTCTGCATTCAATCCTCCCTTTGGGGTACAGCCAAATATTGAACAGTTAATGGTCTCAAGTCATGTCTAACATGTGTGTCAACCAGAGATGTTTTCTGAAGTTCATTCTCTGGAGTTACATCTGGTGAATACATTTATGACCTATCAAACAGCTTCACATACAAAATATGAGAACAGGTGTGGAAATAGATTGGAAACAATTCATCCAAGAACATTATATTCTGTATTTAGACATATTACCCATTGCTTCATAGGTCCTACCAGTAGTAAATTAAACTTATCTGTCTTTGTTATCAGCAAGACCTTTTCTGATACTCTGCTCTTTTCTAATCAGTGAGAAAATTATCTACACTGATGTAGAAATACAGGTTGTAATTTTCACAGAAATGCTATTACTCAAATCAGGTATTTTGGACACAAATTTACTCTTTCTAACAGCATCGATGTGTCTCCATATATGTTCTTTAATGGGACAAGAACTTTTGGGGATTAATTGAGCAAACTATGGGGCAACACATGTGACAAACAGATATTGGCTCAAAAGTAAAGTTTTCTTGCCTCATTCCTGGGGGTGCATTCAATCTGAAGAGATAGAGCAATTCACAAGAGTCCTCACCAAGAATTGGTGCTGAAAGTCTAGAAAAAGATTAATTTGTTATTTTAGTCTTTAATGTGATATATGGTTGTTGTTGTTTTGTGCCGTTGAGTCAAACCTGACTCATGGTGAGCCCTCTTGGGTTTCCAAGGCAGTATCACTACAGAAGTAGATTGTCCAACCTTTCTTCCGAGGAGTGGCTGGTGGGTTTGAACTGCTAGCCTTCTGGTTAGCAGTCAAGTGCCTTAGCCACTATGCTACCAGAGCTCCCAGAGCTCCTTAATGTGATGCAAATATCTCAAGTATTACACCCAATGTGAGCAAATATCCACCTGACTATGAGTACAGAAACCAATGGTAATGAAGGAAGAAGTTAAAGCTGCAATGAAAGAACTGGCGAAGAACAAGGCTCCGGGAATTGATGGCATGGGGATTGATATATTTCAACAAACAGATGCCCCATTGGAGGCACTCACTCAGTTATGCCAAGAGATTTGGAAGACAGCTACCTGGCCAACTGACTGGAAGAGATCCATATTTGTGCCCACTCCAAAGAAAGGTGATCCCACAGAATGTGGAAATTATAGAACAATATCATTAATATCGCACACAAGTAAGATCTTACTGAAGATAATTCAGAAACGTTTGCAGCAGTATATTGACAGAGAACTTCCAGAGGTTCAAGCCGGATTCAGAAGAGGACGTGGAACAAGGGATATCATAGCTGTTGTCAGATGGATCTTGGCTTAAGGCAAAGAATACCAGAAAGATGTTTACTTGTGTTTTATTGACTATGCAAAGGCATTTGATTGTGTGGATCATGACAAATTATGGATAACATTGAGAAGAATGGGAATTCCCGAGCACTTGATTATACTCATGAGGAATCTGTACCTTGACCAGGAGGCTGTTGTTTGAACAGAACAAGGGGACACTACATGTTTTAAAATCAAGAAGGGAGTGTGTCAGGGTTGTATCCTTTCTCCACACTTATTCAATCTATATGCTGAGCAAATAATCTGAGAAGCTGGACTATATGAAGAAAAACGTGGTATCAGGATTGGAGGAAGAATCATTAACAACCTGAGATATGCAGACGATACAACTTTGCTTGCTGAAAGTGAGGATGACTTAAGGCACCTACTGATGAAGGTTGAAGAGTGCAGTCTGCAGTATGGATTACATCTTAATATAAAGAAAACAAAAATCCTCACAACTGGACCAATGAGCAGCATCACAATAAATGGAGAGAAGATTGAGGTTGTCAAGGAATTCACGTTGCTTGGTTCTACAATCGATGCCAACGGAAGCAGCAGTCAGGACATTAGATGACGTGTAGCATTGGGAAAGCCAACTGCGAAGGAACTGTATCAAGTGCTGAGGAGCAAGGATATCTCCTTGAGAACTAAGGTGCGCCTGACACAAGCCATGATATTTCCAATCGCCTCATATGCATGTGAGAGCTGGACAATGAATAGGGAAGACCGAAGAAGAGTTGATGCTTTTGAGTTGTGGTGCTGGCGGAGAATGCTGAAAGTACCATGGACTGCTAAAAGAACTAACAGATCTGTCCTGGAGGAAGTGCAGTCAGAATGCTCCTTGGAAGCAAGAATGGCCAGACTTCGTCTCACCTATTTTGGTCATGTTGTAAGAAGGGACCATTCCCTGGAGAAGGATGTCATGCTTGGTAGGGTGGAGGGTCGACGAAAGAGGGGGAGACCTTCAAGGAGATGGATTGATATGGTGGCTGCGATGATGGGCTCAAGTGTAGCAGGGATTGTGGGGCTGGCGCGGGATAGGGCAGTGTTTCGTTCTGCTGTTCATGGGGTCACTATGAGTCGGAAACGACTCGACGGCACTTAACAACAACAACAACAACAAATGAGTACAGAATATGATCGTTCCATAACCAGCCTTCTTATATGATTTTATTTTTAAGGATATTCCAGAAACACCCTAGAAAATCAAGCATCCTATAGTGAAGAATGAAGTAGTATAAGGAATTTAAATCATTACGTGCAATTTTTCATAGGCTATGAGGTAATTCTATATCTATTTTAATTAGGTGACAAGATTTAAAATTCATATTTTATCTTGAGCTTCCTGTTTTAACCTGCTGGAAGAGAACTCAGGAGGTCTTACAAATATTTATTTTGTGAATGAAAATCAGCATCCTTCACAAGGGACTAAGGAAAAAGAAGGTTTGGTGACCTAGTTCTAAAGATTAGCCAATGAAAACCTGATGGATCACAACAGAATATTGTTCAATAAGTTTTGGGAGATAAGACCCCTAGGTTGAAAAGTACACAATAGCTGTAACAGTGGACTCTAACTGATCCATGGTCTTGAAGATAGCAAGTTTTTGCTGAGTTACACAAGTTCACGGGAGTCTGAGTTGACTTGATGGCAACCAACAACAACAAAGGGTAAACATTTGGAAAATGAGCTTCTCTTTGGAATGACGGACCTACTCTCACAGTCGGAAAATAGTACAGGGTTGTGTTCTGGGTACAGCACTTTGGGGGAAGGAGTGCAGGCTCCGGTGTCCAGCAAAAGCTACTCAATCCTTTTAAAATTAGGAAACAATCACATGAAAGGAGAAAACAAAGTCAAGGCTTAAGTCAGAATGGGTGGCTACGTGGTGAGACTGGCAAACTCAAAGGCATGGCGGAAGTGCCCCATTTCTCAGATCTCACGTCATTTAATTAAAGCTATGGCTGATTCATTAGGTGTCCTCTCAGTCCTCTAGTAGGCTGTCACGGGAAACTCACACAGCGTTTCTGTCGTAGGACCATTAAAAAGATGCATGGGCCCCTGAGTTCTCCGCTAACTTTCAGTGCCTAAGTCTAGTGACTTACAACTTTCATTCTTGTGGGTAGCAAGGATATTTGTCATCTATTATGACTGGACTTTCAGAGGTACTCAATTTACAGTATCTATAGTGGAGTGAAAAGGAGGGAACACCTGTACATTTGCTCAGATACTATGTCAGGCGATATGAAATTAGCTGTCATAACAAGTCCATAAAGCCTTAACAGACTATTTATCTTGCTCAGTTTATAAAGTACATAAACTATGGTAAGCTGATCTCAACCAGCTCTCCTTGGAGAACAGCTTGATCTAGTGGTAGTCAGAATCTCATATGGATTTGACCCTGTGGAGAGTTTTTCTTCATACGTACGCTCTATCATTTCACTTGCATGTTCACTCTGAGCAGTAAGTTCATCCCTTTGACTTTCTCTTTGTTCTTTCCTCTTCTGTTGAAGACTCGTCTGAAGAAAATGACTTAGAGATATTCCTGTTTTTCTTTACAATTCTCATAATATTTTGTTGTTCTGATTCAGGCCTTCTTAGTGGAAAAGTGTGAAGAACAAAAGCCTGCTTCTTGAAAGTGGTTCATGGAGGGGGAGGTGTGCAGAGAAATATTTTAAAAGACCTCTCTCTGATGGAACAGCTGTATTCACAAACATTTGAAAAATGCCTCAATGTGCTTAAAGTGAAGGGGTAGGCTCGTGCTCCTGTTTTCAGTACCATTAGATTTGCTCATGGATTATTCCTGTAGATTCCAGAATTCCCAGGTCAGAGCACATGGCTGTGTGTTTGTTGTTTGTTTATTTGTAAACTATCAAAATGAAAACCCTAAGAGTTTGAGTTTCATATGAAAAGATTTAGACCAGTGGCTTCAAAGTAAGATGTCAGCTTCATTGGAATTGCATGATGCGCTGGGACATGGGAGGATGGTTCGAGATCACCATGAGGAGGAAACGTACTTAGATAAAAAAGACAAAGACAGTTTGAAAAGAGATGGAAAATACATACTAGATGAACACTAAGATAGCAAAAGATAGCTGGAGTGGCTATATTAATATTATTTATTACCTGTATTACCTTCCCCTACCTCAGCTTCCTAAGAACTCAAGTCTGTCCTTTTGTTTCCCCAAAGAAGCAGTTTTTGGTTTCATTGATTTTCTTTTTCCTATTGTTTTTCTGTAATCAGTTGTGTTGATTTTTGGCATTTATCTTTATTTTTCAAATAAGTAATTGTCTGATTTAATTTACTCTTCTTTTTATTTTCTTTTGGCAGAAATGAACATTATTGATTAAGAATATCTTGTTTTTAATATAACAATTTTTAAAACTATCAATTTATCATGTGCCACAAATTTTGATATATTATTTTTTTTTCCTTTTTATATTTCTGTTATTTAGTTCAGAATATGTTCTAATGTCACCTCTGATTTTTTCTTTGACTCACTCATGGGATATAGAGAAGTGTGTTTATTTAATTTGTAAGTGTTTGAACATTTTATATATATCTACTTCCATAGAGATACTGCCTTGGAAAGCCAAGGAGGGGTTGCTATGAGTTGAATCAACTCGACCACAGTGAGTTTGTTTTTTGTTATTCTGTCATTTCTGTCTAGTTAATTCCATGTTGGTCAGAAAGTATATTTTCATTCCAACTTTTTGAAGTTTGTTGAATTCTGTTTTATGACGTAGACTATAGTCTCTCTTGTTCAATGTCTCACATACCCATTAATGGAAGGTGTCTTGTGCTGTTGTGAGTGTGGGGTTCTAGAAATGTCAGTTAGGCCAAGTTGGCAAACTGTGTATTCAGGTCCTCTATAGCATTAATTCACTTTCTGTCTGCATGATTTATCAGTTATGAGAGAATGGGTGTGGAAGTTTCCAATACAATGGCAGAATTTTTGATTTCTTTCAGTTCTATCCATTTTTCTCTTATTATTTTGAATCTTTAATGTTCATTTTTTTTTGACACATATAAGGTTGTTAGAGCCTCTCCATAAATGTATTCTTTGATCATTATGAAATGACTTTCTCTTCTCCTGTCTATACCCCTTACTTTGGAGTCTAATTTGTTTGGTAATGATATAGGCTTTCTTTAGCTTAGAATTCATTTTGTATGTATCTTCCATCTATTTGTAAACTATATTTGTCTTTTTATCAGAAGTATGTTTCTTCCTCATAGTAATCTCTGCCTTTTCTTTTTCTATTTAAATAATTTACATTCAATTTGCTTATTCATATGGTTAATATGCACCACTAACGTTGTTAATATGTACTATTCTCTGGAGAAGGACATTATGTTTAGAAAAGTAGAGGATGAACAAGAAAGAAGACCCTAGACAGGAAGGATTGACACAGTGGCTTCAACAGTGGGTGTGCACATGGCTCGCACGATGAGAATAGCACGGGACCTGTCATGTTTTGTTCTGTTACACCTGGAATTGCTATCAGTTGGAACCAACTCGACATCACCTAACAATTACAAATGTTGTTGTATTGTATTGTATAATGTGTACCATTAAGTTATATTTAAAACATTCAATTATATCATCTTATGAGCTGCTTTCCATAAGTGTGTGTGTATATATAGATACATATTCCTAGATAATTGAGCAATATCATTAATATCAGACACAAATAAAATTTTGCTGAGGATAATACAAAAATGGTTGCAGCATTACCTTGAGAAGAAACGGTCAGAATTTCAAACTGGATTCAGAAGAGGATGGACTCGAGCAAGGCACAGATTTTGAGGATGGCACAAGCCCGGCAGCGTTTTGTCTTGTTGCACAGTGTCACTATGAGATAGAACCAGTCTGGTGACACCTAACAACAACACCAACATTGGCTTATTGGTTATAACTCTCCTGAGGCCCTTTCTCAATGCTCCTTCTCTCTGGGTGTTTCTACTTCGATCCTTGGCCTGGCTCCATTGCTTTTGCCCATATACCGTACCTTCTTCTGAGCTTTCCTTTCTGTCTTCTTCTCAAGAAGCACTCCATGCTCAACCGAGAGAAAGAACTGGGCCTCCGCAGTCATCCTTCCTGCCCTTAGCATACTCTTCTACCACGTGGTGGATAGCTCCTCTTCAGTCCAGAATTAATGTCTGCGCACATAGCTTTGTGGACTGAATTCAGGGACTTTGAATGAATAAAAGCTTTAGTGTTGAGAGAAGTCATCCCTTGAATCAAAAACTATAGTTTACTTTGACTTTATTATGAGAAATAAAGGTTAAACATGGAGATCTCTCTGAGACAAGAATCTTATATTTTACTTCAACTTGTTTTTCTTTGCTCTAGAAAATGCCAGTTTTTGGATCTGTTTTCAATTTGATATTAAGATTTAAACATTTTCAACTTTAGGTTACTTTTTGTTGGTTAGCTGCTTGATTACATACACACACACACACACATATATGTATGCATGTATGTATATGTATGTATGTATGTATGTATGTATGTATGTATATATTTTGGAAGTCTCAAACATTGGTTATCTTAAGTTTCAAATTTAGTCACCAGACCATCCTTTGTCCCTTTTCCAAATATGGGCTTAGCTTTTGTCTCACTGTGGGTCAGCATAACATATCATCAACCTCTCAAGTATTAATTCTTACTTATTTAGTTGAGATACTTGTAATTAGGTAATCCTCTGTGGCTAACATGGTGAGCCTTGTTGTTGTTGTTGTTGTTATGTGCCGTTGAGTTGGACCTGACCCATAGGGACCCCTCCTTGGGTTTCCGAGGCAGTATCACTATGGAAGTAGATTGCCCAACCTTCCTTCTGAGGAGTGGCTGGTGGACTGCCAGCCTTCCGGTTAGCAGTCAAGTGTCTTAGGCACTATGCCACCAGAGTTCCCATGGTGACCCTTATGACTACTTAATATTCTTTAACAAATGGCACTTCATATATTTGAGTGAATTGTGCTAACAATTGAACAGTATTCTTTCAATTCACAGATCTCTGTAAAACTTTCATTTTCTTTCATAGTGTTTTAGTGTATAGAGGAATGATACCAGGAGTGGTAGATTCTGGGCTTTCGTTGCAGAATGCTAGGTGTTGGTATTTGTGTGTTATTTATGTTTCATATGAAAATGATTCTTCTTACCATCAAAGCTTAAATATGTGTACAAAGAGAGAACAACTAACAAAAGTGTACCTTAGACCCCAAATTGTTGCCAATGACTTCAGTGAGTGTGCCAAATTCCCAAAAATGTTATCTGTATTTTGTTTTAAAACTTACTAAATAATGTATAGGAGCTCTGGTAGCATAGTGGCTAAGGCACTTGCCTGCTAACCAGATGGCTGGCGGTTCAAACCCACCAGCCACTCCTCGGAAGGAAGGTTGGGCAATCCTACTTCCGTAGTGACACTGCCTCGGAAACCCAAGGAGGGGTCGCTATGAGTCGGGCCGACTCGACGGCACATAACAACAACAACAACAAATAATGTATATAAGAACCTCCCACTTTTTGGAACTAGAAATGATGGTTTTCAAAACTGAATGATGTATGAAAGAAAGACTAATTCTCACATAAAATGATCAGGTGTCAGTTCCATTTAAATGTTTTAGATTTAGAAACAGAAAACAATAAAGATAAAGCTAGAAATAAAATCTTACTAAGAACAATCTCTGAGAAATACAACTGTAACTGTGAGAGAAAAGTTACAGTTAAAAGGTATTAATAATCAAATAAAGAAAAGTCCTTAATATTAATGTTAAATAAAGTCAATTTGATAATAATAGGCATTAAGTTTGAAAAAGTGATCATTTAAAAAAAATAATTGTGTACCCAGTAATAATGTTAGATGACTAGAAACCATTTTATCCTTATAATGTGGAATTGAAATTACAAAGCAGAAAATGTATATGTATTGTATATATATATGCGTGTGTGTATATATATATATACACACACACACAAACATATACATATATGTGTCTGTGTGTGTGTTTGTGTGTCAGAGTCAAGAAGGAAATAAAAAAATAGTGTAATAGCACAAATTAATACAGAAAATATACAATATCTTAAAAGATTTATAATTAGTAAGTTAGAAAAAGTAAAATATATTTAAGGACAATGTAAGAGAGGATATTAAGTCAAAAACTAGTTATGGAGTCAGCCTGAGTTTACCTCTGTCTCTGCCAATTACAAGCCATGTATCTTGGACGACATATTTCAAAATGTTGTGCCTCAGTTTCCTCATCTATGAAGTGGATTTTATAAGCATTGAATATTTTTGTTTTATGAAGTACTTAGAGTATGTCACAGAGTAAGGGTTTATACATTTTTATAGAAAAAATCAATACACGGACAAGTAAAAATTTAAGAAAATTGATAAATGATAGAATTAATAAATAACAACACTAAGAGCTGGTTGTAGAGAAGCTAATCTAATAATAATAATAATAATAATAATAATAATAATAATAAGAGACAGATGAAATGAAAACACAAATAAAAGAAGTGACACTGGGTACGCTAACCAGATATAAAATGTAATGTACTGGCCTATTTTGTTTTGATTTTGAAATTACATTTTAAAACACAAAATGCATGATTTTCTAGGAAAGGAATCAATTCTTCAAAATAATCCTAACAGAAAGAATATTAACATTTCAAAAGTGAATAAGTATTATAGAAAATGGTGCCAAAATGATACCTCTTCTCTACCAATAATGGACGTATAATGAATGAATGGACATGTGAATGATTGAATAGGCCAGGACAGCAAGCATGAGGCCCAGAAGTTTTCTCAGGGGACATTTTACTAGATCTTTTAGAGAACAGCTAATTCCAAAGGTCTTTTCTGAGACCTAAAACATAGAAGGAAAACTTACATATTGTTTTGTGAAGCTCACGTAATGCTGACATTTTGGCAATTGCAAGTGAAGAATTCAGTAAGACAAAAGGTAAAGATCAATACAGAAAAAAATAGTGATACTCTATATACAAGCAGCAAAAAATTGTAATAGAATGAAAGTTTCCATTTATAACGTAAAATGAAAAAGAGATATGCAGAAATAAACAAAACAATAAATGTGTAATACCTATGTAAGACTGAACAAAGAAGACAGAAAATGAAGACATATTCTATTGTTAGACTCATGTTGTGGAATTGATCTGCAAATATGACAAATTGTTATCCACCATTATCTGGTCCTGCACAATCTTGATCACTGGTATGTTTGAGTATGTTGTTGTGGATGTTGTGTCAATCCACCCCATTGGGGGTTCTCTCCACTGACACTACACTTTCTCGAACACGATCTCCTTTTCTAAAGATTGATCCTTCCTGATGATGTGTCCAAAGTAAGCAAGAGAGCCACCATCCTCATCTCTAAGGAACACCCTGTTGTTGTTGTTAGGTGCCATCGAGTCATTTCCAACTCATAGCAACCCCGTGCACAGCAGAACGAAACACTACCCGATCCCGTGCCAGTTCCATGATCCCTGCTATACTTGAGCCCATCATCACAGCCACTGTGTCAGTCCATCTCATTAAAGGCCTTCCCCTCCTTCATCAACCCTCCACCTTACCAAGCATGACATCCTTCTCCAGGGAATGGTCTCTTCTGACAACATGACCAAAGTAGGTGAGACGAAGTCTGGCCATTCTCACTTCCAAGGAGCATTTCGGGTGCACTTCCTCCGGGACAGATCTGTTAGTTCTTTTAGCAGTTCATGGTACTTTCAGCATTCTTCGCCAGCACCACAACTCAAAAGCATCAACTCTTCTTCAGTCTTCCTTATTCATTGTCCAGCTCTCGCACACATATGAGGTGATTGAAAATATCATGGCCTGTGTCAGGCACACCTTAGTCCTCAAAGACACATCTTTGCTCCTCAGCACTTGAAAGAGGTCCTTTGCAGCCTCAATTAATCAATTGGTTAAGTAGTTCTTATTGAAATTCCCATCTACTGCCATCAAGTTATCCCAACTCATAGTGACCCTATAGGACAGAGTAGAACTGCCCCTTCAGGTTTTCAGGGATGTAAGTCTTTAGGAAAGAAGATTGCCCCATCTTTCTCCTTGGAGAGCTAGAAGGTTTGAGCCACTGACCTTTAGACTAGCAGCCAAATGCTTTAACCACTGCCCACCAGAGTCCCTGGATGAGGAAATAGAAACCCAGGAGCCTCAGTGATTTATTTGATCAGTTTGAGAAACTCTGAGCCCCGGATCCCATCCCCATGTGTGTCTAGTCTGTCTCACTGTCTCTTCCTCATTTGACAAACTCACATTTTATTTTGAGTTTAATTAAATCTCATAATTCTTCTCCCTGGGTCTCATTAGCACCCAGTATTGAATGATTTCTCACTTTTCCCATGCTGAGTTCTGATCCTGAAGAACAGATTCCTCATCAAAGAGTTCAAACAGTCTTTTAATTACTAAACTAGTAAATGTATGTGTTCACGTCCTTTTGATAGATTTTAAATTTTTCCCCAAAAAGAATAATGTAAAATATATTAATTTATAGGAAACCATGGAACAATTAATGGCACTTGATTGCTAACCAGAAGGCTGGCGGTTCAAACCTACCAACCACTCCTTGGAAGGAAGGTTGGGCAATCTACTTCCATAGTGATACTGCCTCGGAAACCCAAGGAAGGGTTGCTATGAGTCGGGTCCAACTCAACGGCACATAAGGACAACAACAACAAATCTTAACTGATGGGAAATCTTTCAGCATTAATGTCAACTTTAAGCATAGAGGTGGGTAGTAGAACTTAAAGTAACCCAAGTCAAAAATTTACTGTCCCCAAACGGTTGCATTCTCTGTATTTAAACAAGATGGAATAACAAGAGATGAAAACATGCCAAACCACCGTTTGATTCAATTAAGCCGTGATTATAAATTGGCCATCAGTACTTATCTTCTTCCTTCACCTTCATTTAAAATGACAGACCATTGCATTTCCGCAGCACAAAAACAGTCAGTCACGTGATGTGAGACAGTCTCTAGCAGGGCGGGAGGGGAACAACAAACCGATAAGTCAGGGCCTTAAAGTTCAGGGGCAATGGAATCTACACAAACCACTTAAGCACCCTCATTATCATGGCTATTGCTACCTCGGGCCGCTGGGGACTTTATAATTTAGTCAGCATTATGCAGTTTGAAGTGTTTCATGTTCTGCATGGGAGCAGGCTGCAATTCCAATATCAGTGGCCATGAAAAATATGCACATATGTTTAGTACGAAAATCTCCAAGGGGACAGCAGAGAAGATGGGCGTATGTCGCCGCCCCGTGATGGAGAGTTTCTGTGAATTAATCATGTGGACACAGTTTATCACCGGTTTTCATTTTGCCCCTTCATTTGTTGGAAGAGCTGGTTCTGTGTGCTCATCCCACACAGATGATCAGGCTGAGGGCTCGGATGCCTAAGTGCCCCCAGGTTTGTTAGATTCTGTGAGACACCGACCGTTCCCATTGACGGGCTGTTCTGAGAGGAGAGTAATTGCTTGTTTTATCTAGTTTGGGGCATTGTGCTTCTTTGAGCCCACTAGTTTATTACATCAATTACTGCAAACCGTCATGTTGTATAATTTATGGGTAGAAGCATCCAATTACATTGGGATCATCCTTTGCTCATATGCTTCTACATATTAAAAAAAAAAAAAAAAAGAAATCACATTATCTAGGAACGCTTGTGAATTTCAACACCTACATAGACATGTAACCTGTGTAAATGGTTTGTTGAACGTGAAGGTTGGAGCAGGATTGCTTTGCCTTGCAGATAAGGTATTGTGGAGTGCAATAGGTAATCTTTAAAGTGCAGTTTACATAAATCCCAGGTTCTAGAGCAGAATCCCTCAAGCCCTGAAAGCCCGGGGTGAAGGTGCCTGGCGGAATTCTGGCCTGCATCATGGCATTTGGCTGTTCTTCCACTGTGGAAGCACTGAGATGCCCTGCTATGGTTAGCAGCGTATGTGTAAACCAGAGCAATTGCTTTTGACACTTAAAAAGGATTTCATTGACAGTTGGAAACACGTTGGGGATTTGAAAGGAGTACTTTCCCATCTGTAATACTTGGTGTGATCAAAGATCACACAGCAGCCCCAGATTAGTGGGAATGAGGCTGCACTGAGGCTTGCCACTCCACACGGGGATGAGGGCTTGGTTTTTGACTCACACTAATCCCCATCACGATCTAAGTGGAATTTGTGGTGATGTGAATATACTTCTCAGGGCTCCTTCCAAAGAATTGCTAGAGAGTCCTAAAGTGGATAAGAATAGAGCAAGATTTAAAATTTCCATTTAACGTGAAATCTGACTTTCCCATTCTCCATTCAGTGTTAGTTTAATGTCTTTAACATAGCATATTTAACCTGCTGTATTTCCTGTCTGCATTTATAAATGTGTGTGTCATGTGTGTCTGAGCTATGGGGGCCACACTGGTTTAATTCTCCCTGAGCAGTAGCCAGCAAGATGGAGCAGGAAATGACAGAAGCTACACATATGACTGAAAAGCAAAGATTTGGGTCTCTGAAGACTTGGGACAGTTTAGGATGTTTCCCCGCCCTCCTTTTCTGTCTTATCTTCATTCTCCTTCCCTTTGTCCTGCCTTTCTTACTCCTTTCTCCCCTCCTGTTTCCTTCCCTCCCCCGCCTTCCTTTCTTCCTCCTATATCTGTCTGTCAATCTACCAATCTTTCTGTCTTTATCTCTCTGTCTATCTGCCTGTCTGTCCTTCTGTTCACCCACCTGTGTGTCTGTGTGTCTATCTATTTATTTATCTATTGTGCCAACTATGACCTTGGAACTGTAAACTCTACATCTGACAAAAAAAGACAATGACTATGTCTCACTTACAGTGTTCATATAAGCATCAAACAGTGCATATCAAGCAACAGAATTATGGAAATACTTCTGTAAATATCAGGGGAAATAAAAACTGCAAGGAGAAATGGAAATTGCTGGACATCTATCAAGCGTGGTGGGGAGCGCACATTCAGAAGTCAAGACACAAGAGAGATTTATGTTTATACCACACAAAAGAGACACCTAAGCCACCAAAGTGGACCACACCTTTGAACAATGGTGGCATCAGGCACTGAGCTGGCAATTCACAGCAGGGAAAATTTTCCAAAGATAGTGTAAGCAATGGTCGAGTTTTAAAGGACGGATAGATCCCAATCCAAGCAGATTGCTTTCAGTTTGCATCTCAGTGCCTCTCCAAATCAACACCTATTGTCATCAACCGCGAATTCAATCCTCACCCTGCCACTGTGACAATGACACCGCCTCCTACGCCAGCCGTGCACCCAACCTTAGCACCAACTTCTGCTTCAAAATCCAGCCCAACCACTTGCTCTATGCTGCCCAAATGTCAACACCATCAAGTGTCACAATTATCCCAGACCCATATCCGTGTCTTTTCCTTCTTCATCTTTTTTCAAATAAATACATTCAAAGCCTTAAAAGTTAAATGTTCTCTTTTAAGAGTGACTTCCTAAAAAGCTTTCTGAAAACCTATAGATCGAAAAGGAAGCTCTGGTGGCATAGTCCCTAAGGCACTTGACTACTAACCCGAAGGCTGGTGATTCAAACCCAGCAGCCACTACTCAGAAGGAAGATGGACCAATCTAGTTCCATAGACATACCACCTTGGAAACCCAAGGAGGGATCACTATGAGTCAGATCCACCTCGATGGCAGTGAGTTTGTTTTTTGATTTTATAGATCCAAAATAATAATAATAATAACAATTTAAATGTAAAGGAAGAAACAATTCTACAACTTTCCTGGTCTCTGCTTTCTATGTTAAAAAATGAGCACCTCACATTAAATGCTTTTACTTTACAAAGGCACTGTTCTGGTTTCCTAGTGCTGCTCTGACAGGAATACACCACCAATGGAATGGCCATAACAAACAGGAGTTTATTCTTACAATTTGGAGGCTTTAAGTCCAAGTTCAAAGTGCCAGGCTCTAGGGACTGGGTGAAAGCCCTTCAACCTTGGGGTCCAGCTTTGCCTTCTGCTCTCAGCTTACTGGTGCTAGAGGCTTTTCTTCACTCAGGCAGCTACTGGCTGCTGAGGCTGACAAGCCTAAAGTCAAAAAATAAAATGGCACAATCCCGATGTCAACAAACCACACGGCAAGCCATTAGTTTAAATCCACTGAAAGTCCCAAGGTCGGCAGAGCATGGCCGGCTGCTGAACAATGAATGACACAGCTACACACAGGGTCCAAGCGTACCATAAGCTAGAGACTATCCCCAAGACTTCTCCTCATATACAGGAAGCAGACCACATCCCAAAGGCAGCTACTCAGCTGCTTGTGGTAGATCCCACCATGGAGGTGATTGCCAGTCTCATCGTGTGCAATAACTACCACCAGCTGCCCAGCCCTTCAACCAGGCCCAGACAAGATGACACACAAACTGAACTACCACAGGAATCTTCCATCAAAGTTCTGATTTATAAAACCCAAGCTTTGTTAATGTTTCTGACATACTTTTCAATATAAAACAAATAAACAAACAAAGCTAAGTTCTTTTACTTTAAGGAAAAATAATAACTGTAGGAAAGCTGGAACTTCCACGGAAATATCCTTTTTAGTCTCCCCTTAAAGAAGGAGAGATGAGCCTGAGACTATTGATCCTGTTCTCTGCCTATTGATTGCTTCTACATGAGAGGCAGGTGGCTCATTCTTATAGGTAATGTATTTGAACCCCTGACCAGAAAGCATGATTCAGAGCCAGGGCACTCCTACTGGGAGAGGTTTTCCAAACAGAGCCCTGATCCTAGATCATGTACTCCAGAGGGATAACCTCTTACTAGTATCTTTCAAATGCCATTTCCCAATGCCCACTGGAGCTGGTGATGGCGGGAGGTAGCACCCAGTCCCCACCTTCACCCCTGACCATCCTTCCTGCACCCGCTGGCTAAAAAGCCCAGGGAGACCTTTTCTCTTGTGCTTGAAATCACAGTTACAGAACAGTATGTCTAGAAATACTTCCTCAGTGCATAAACACACATATGCATGCACAGACACACAGACATACCCCTCCAGCTTTACATTTGTGGATTGTGGTCCCCAGACATTGTTGGAAAAATAGTTTTTAGAAAGCTGGGAAAGGGATCTCCATTTGTCCAGTGGAAGCCTCATTCTTGTGGGAAATGCATTTGAGGAACTTCCAGCAATGGAGTGAAAAGATTTTATTGGAGGGAATGAGAGAAAT
>NW_006921968.1:338322-339252 GCF_000298275.1 Orycteropus afer afer | reverse complement strand
AACAACAACAACAACATGACCTTGATGTTTTAGTTAGCTATATTTTCTGTTTGCTTTTAGTCCTGTGATGTTCCTATTGAAGAAAACAAATAGTACTGTGGCAGAGAGGAGGGAAGGGAGGGAGGAAGGGAAGGAGAAAAAAGACAGGTTTCCCTGGAGGAAGAGGTTCATAATCTGTGCACAGGAATCTAGACAAGTGGGATTTGGGTTGAGACACAATTTGGAGATGAGCATTTCTTTTATCACAATTGTGAGCTTTGTCCATGAATGTTGTATCCAGAACTCACTAACAAGGAGCAGCAGAATGGCATAACTGCCTGTGGCTTCAAACTTGCTTGTGAGATTGAAAGCTTGAGGACCAAATGAAAGCTCCACTGCTTGTGTTATTTTGGGCAAGCGCATTCACACTTTTGTAGTACAATTTCCTCTAATGTAAAACAAGGATAATGTCATCTCATAAAACAACAAATAAACAAGACAATGGAGTTTACAGGGTCCTTGCTGCCACTTTCTTCCATCTCGTCTATTTTTCAGCATCTAATTGGGTAACTGTTGGTCACCTAATCCCACATCTCTCCACAGTTGTTTGTAAGACAATATGTCTTCCATCACCCAAATTACACAACTTCATTTTCTCTTTTGTGAAATTCAATAGAGGACTTGAACTTCTGTCATCCTCAGTAAATATGATCCAGCTGTTCATTTGTTGTTACGGTAAATCACAATACTTTGCAGACAACACCTCTGTATAAGGTGCAGGTAAATCTCAGAAGATGGTAGCTTCTTAAATGCTGTGACCTGTTTGAGAAATCATAGGACTGACAGCATTCATAACCCATAACTTCTAAAAGTTACAGATGTGGAGTCAGTATCTTCCCTTCAGAATCCAAGTACTAGAAAAAGGCAAAGATTGCCAACTGTATGAAGTCA
>NW_006921968.1:322142-332077 GCF_000298275.1 Orycteropus afer afer | reverse complement strand
ACATAACATATAAATAATTGTTAGTATAATTATTTATGTCATCTTTCACATAACTCTTTTTACCTAAATGTTTGTCTAAATTACTTCACTTAATCAGAGTTCCTAGGCTTCTCCCATACACATTTTCCTGAACCTATAAAGGATTCACCATGGTGACATATTCTTAAACAGATTTCTTCTTCTCGGACACAGTGGCAATAACTACTGATGAAATCCTGAAGAATGTTGATGTATTGAAATGTGTTTTGAGAACCACATTTTAGACTTCAAATTTAATTGAGTATCTTTTCAAACTCTGTGTTAACCATAAAATTGGTGACAACATGATGGATGTTGTATTCTTATAAAAGTTTCTTTACTGAGTTGTTAGAAATCCCCTTCTCTCATGTGTCTAAATCTTTGAGGCTCTCAGTTTTATACAAACAGAAATTTAAAAGTCCAAGCAACCTTGTGATCAGTCTTGAAGTAAGCAAAAATTGAACAGGAATTAATTGCTATTAAAATAATCATTTAGTCCTTACTGTTTATAACAGTAAGAGCTCTGGATCTGCCAGCCACTATCAGGGTACACCTGGAAGGCTATAAGGGAACCTGGGCTAGTTTAGGGGAATTCTAAACATATTCCACATTCAATAGCTCCTAGTCTCTGTTTATCATATCTTTCTTTCCTTCAAGCTTCAACAGAGCAGCGAGGCTCCATCATGACTGCCAAATGTCCCTATGAAATGCATCTCCTTAAGGGGCTTTAGTCTTAGGGTTTAAGTGAGTTTAGAGAAAAACAAACACATAAACAATCAATGAGAAAGCTTCATTACATGTTACAAATTCTAGTTCTATCTCCCATTATTTTGCCTTCCTGTTTTTCTAACATCACAACATGTCCTTTTACTACTGCCTTACACTGACTCTTCTTTGCATATATTCTTTCTCTGATAACCTTTCCTTCAAGTTTCTGCTAAAGTGTCATACTATTAGAGTCCACACTCCCATGCTTGAGTAAATTCCTGAATGCAATTATGTGGCTCACCTTTTGTTTTCTTGAAACCTATTGTCTAATGGCTCTATTGAACTTTGCTGAGTCTGTCCAAAGAAAGGGTGATTCTGACCTGGAGTTATGTACACTTTCGTTGATCACTGATTAATTACTACATGGACTTTCTACAGCAAGGATGTAGGGGCACAGCCTGGAATAGCTTCTTAGGAGTTGGAGTAAACTGTGTTCAGTCTTTTCCAAAACACACTTACAGAATATGACTGCTCCCACATGTAAAGTTGGTGGATAGAAGGAGTGACCATGTATCCCAACACATATCCTGTATTGTGGGATTGAGAAGATGAAGATATCAGAATAACGGGTTAGCCATCTAGTGATATCCACACACACACACACACACACACACACGTATGTGCACACATGCATCTAATGGAGTAATAATGAAAAGTAATTAATCAGGGCCTTGGACCACAGCAGGGGAAGGTCTGCCTTAGGGGAGAAGCATGTACAGGATTTGCTTCAGCCTCTGTTGTTGTTAGTTGCCAGCGAGTCAATGCTGAGTCATAGAGAGCCCATGTGTACAGAGAAAAACTGCTCCATAGGATTTTCAATGGCTGTGACGTTTTCAAAGCAGATTGCCAGGCCTGTCTTCCAAGGAAATTTCTGGGTTGGTTCAAACCTCCAACCTTTCAGCTAGTCATCAAACCCCTAATCATCGGTGCCACACAGGGACTCCTTAATTCCTAGCCAAGCACAAAATCTTCTTTTCAGAATAATCATGTTACTTATGTTGCATCTAATCATACAATCATTCATTTATCCATCAGTTAATTCATCCAACAAATATTTCTGTTGAGTCCATTGTGTACCTAGCATTGTGCTTAGGAGAAAGAGATACCCGACTGGACAGTAAACGATGGCCCTGATGTCAGGAAGCTTGAAGTCCACTTGGGGAAAAACCACTCACATGATCTACAGGGAGTGATTCAATAGTGGGTATAGTGACTGCTACAGAATATACACTGTGTTAGACAATTTTGTAATAGCATACCTGTTATGGATTGAATTGTGCCCCCACTCCCCAAAAATGTTGCTGTTGTTGTTATGTGCCATCTAGTGGTCTCCTACTCATGTTGTTGTTTTGTTGTTATGTGCTGTTGAGTCGGACCCGACACATAGCGACCCCTCCTTGGGTTGCCAAGGCAGTATCACTACGGAAGTAGATTGCCCAACCTTCCTTCCAACTCATAGCGACCATATATACAACAGAACAAAACACTGCTCGGTCCTGGGCCAGTCTCATGATCCCTATTATACCTGAATCCATCGTTGCAGCTACTGTGTCAGTAGATCTCACTGAGGGCTTTCCCCTCTTTTGTTGACCCTTCACTTTACCAAGCATGACATCCTTCTTCAGAGAATGGTCCCTTCTGACAATATGACCAAAGTAGGTGAGATGAAGTCTGGCCATTCTCACTTCCAAGGAGCATTCTGGCTGCACTTCCTCTAGGACATACTTGTTAGTTCTTTTAGCAGTCCATGGTACTTCCAGCATTCTTGACCAACACCACAACTCAAAAGCATCAATTCTTTTGTCTTCCTTATCCACTGTCTGCCTCTCATATGCATGAGAGGTGATTGAAAATACCATTGCTAGGGTCAGGCATATTTTAGTCTTCAAGGAGATATATTTGCTCTTCAGTACTTTGCCCAATGCAATATGTCTTTTGATGTCTTGACTGCTGCTTCCCTTGGCGTTGATCGTAGAACCAAGAAATATGAAGTCTTTGACAATGTCAATCTTTTCTCCATTCATCATGAAGTTGCTTATTGGTACAGTTGTGAGAATTTTTGTTTTCTTTATATTGAAGTGTAATCCATAGTGCAGACTGTAGTCTTTATTCTTCATCAGTAAGTGCACCAGGTCATCCTCACTTCCAGCAAGCAAAGTTCTGTCATCTGTGTGTCTCAGGTTGTTAATGAGCCTTCCTCCTGTCCAGAAAGAAGGTTGGGCAATCTACTTCCATAGTGATACTGCCTTGGAAACTCAAGGAGGGGTCACTATGGGTCGGATCCAACTCCACGGCAATGGTTGCGTTTTTGTGTTCCTGTCCTAATGCCATGTTCTTCTTCATATAGTTCAGCTTCTTGGATTATTTGCTGAGCATACAGATTGAATAAGTATGGTGAAAGGATACAACCCTGACACATACCCTTCTTGATTTTAAACCTTGTAGTGTCCCCTTCTTCTGTTCAAACAACAGCCTCTATGTACAGGTTCCTCATGAGTATAATTAAGTGTTTTGAGACTCCCATTCTTCTCAATGTTACCCATAATTTGTTATGATCCACACAATCGAATGCCTTTGCCTAGTCAATAAAACATGAGTAAATAACTCCCTGCTATTCTCTGCTGTGAGCCAAGCAAGATCCATCTGACATCAGCTATGATATCCCTCACTCCATGTCCCTTTCTGAATCCAGCTTGCATTTCTGGAAGTTCTCTGTCAATGTACTGCTGCTACTGTTTTTGGATTATCTTCAGTAAGATTACTTGCATGTGAACTCAATGATATTGTTCAATAATTTCTACATTCTGTGGCATGACCTTTCTTTGGAATGGGTAAAAAATACAGATCTCTTCCAGTCAGTTGGCCAGGAAGCTGTCTTCCAAATCTTTTTGCATAGCTGAATGAGTGTCTCCAGCATGACATCTGTTTGTTGAAACATCTCAATGGACATTCCATCAATTCCCTGAGCCTTGTTTTTCTCCAATTGCTTCAGTGCAGTTTCAACTTCTTCCTTCAATATCATTGGTTCCTGATCATATGCCACCTCTTGAAATGGATGATCATCTACCAATTCTTTTTGATATGGTGACTCTGTGTATGCCATCCATTTTCTTTTGATGCTGCCTGCATCACACAACATACTGCCCATGGAATCTTTCAATATTTCAATTTGAGGCTTAATTTTTTTTCCTCAGTTCTTTAGCTTGAGAAATGCCAAACATGTTCTTCCTTTTTGTTTTTCTAAATCCAGATCTTTGCACATTTCATTATAATAATTGACTTTGTCTTCTCGAGTAGCTCTTTGAAATCTTCTGTTCAGCTCTTTTATCCTGTCAATTCTTCCATTTGCTTTAGCTACTCTTCATTCAAGGGCAATTTTCAGAATCTCTTCTAACATCCTTTTGGTCTTTTTGTTTGTTCTTGTCTTTTTAATGACCTCTTGCTCTCTTCATGGATGATGTTCTTGATGTCATCCCACAATTCTTCTGGTTTTTGGTCACTGGTGTTCAAAGCATCAAATATATTCTTTAGATGGTCTCTAAATTCAGGAGGGATATATTCAAGGTCATATTTTGGCTCTCACGGACTTGTTTTCATTGTCTTCAGCTTCAGCTTCATCTTGCATATGAGCAGTTGATGGTCTGTTCCACAATCAGCTCCTGGCCTTGTTTTGGCTGAAGATAGTGAGCTTTCCCATCACCTCTTGCCACAGATGTAGTCAGTCTGATTCCTCTGTACTCCATCTGGTGAAGGTCAAGTATATAGCTGCCATTTGTGTTGTTGAAAAATAGTATTTGCAATGAGTAAGTCATTGGTCTTGCAAAATTCTATGGTACGTTCTCCAGCATCATTTCTATTACCAAGGCCATATTTTCCAACTACTGGTGATTTTTCTTTGTTTGCAATTTTTGCATGCCATTCACCAGTGATAATTAACAAAACTTGATTACATGTTTGGTCAATGTCAGACTGCAGGTGTTGGTAAAAATAATCAATTTCCTCAACTTTGGCTTTGATGGTTGGTGCGTAAATTTGAATAATATTAACATTAACTGGTCTTCCACATAGGGGTATGGATATTATCCTACCACTTACAGCATTGTTCTTCAGGATAGATTTTGACACATTCTTTGTGAGGATGAACACCATGTCATTCTTCTTCAATTTGCCATTCTTATCATAGTAGATCATGTGATCATCTGATTCAACATGGTCAAAACCAGTCCATTTCATGTCACTAATGTCAAAGATACTGATCATTACTCATTCCATTTTATTTTTCAAAAATTCTAATTTGCCTAGATTCATATTTAGTACATTCCATGTTCTGATTATCAATGGATATTTGCAGCTGTTTCTTCTCATCTTGAGAAGTGCCATATCTGCAAATGGGGTTCCCCAAAGCTTTACTCTATCCACATCGTTAAGGTCAACTCTACTCTGATAAGGTAGCTCTTCTCCAGTCATATTTTGAGTGCCTTCTGAACTGAGGGTCTCATCTTCTGGCACTGCATCAGAAAATGTTTCTGGGCTATTCATAAAAGTTTCCGTTAGTATATGAGACAGTGTTTCATTGCTATTCATAAGGTTTTCACTGGCCAATTATTTGAGAAGTGAATGGCCTCTTCCTTCTTCCAAGTCTGTCTTAGTCTGGCAGCTCTGCTAAAATCTGTCCACCATGAGTAACCCTGCTGGCATTTAAAACATCAGTGACATAGCTTTCAGTCTCACAGCAACACTCAAGCCACCACAGTACAACAATCTGAGAGACGAGTTTGTCTCCCTTAGCTGTTCCATACTGCTCTTCTCATTTCCTGGTCTCCCTCACCTTGCTCACTTACCAGGCCTGTCTCTGGGGCACAAATATCCACCTTCTGCTGTTCCCATGGCTGACTCACCACAGCCTGCCTCCATCCCCCATGCACACAAATTCCTGCTTTCCACTGTTCCTGGGGCTGATATATATATATATATATATATATACACACATACATACATATACACACACACACATACATACACAATATATGTATATAATATATAATATATGTATATAATATATAATATATGTATATAACATATAATATATGTATATAATATATTATATATGATATATATATAATATATTATATATATGTATATAATATATATATAGTTATTAATCTCAAGCCTTATTTAAGTATGTGGCTATAATCCCAGCTGAGAATAGAATTTTCTTTATTACATTAATGAGGCTACATCAATTTAGTGTTTTTTCACCCCATCCCTTTAGAGATATAAAAGGACCAGTTTAGACACAGAAGCAAGACAGGACAAACCAGGGATGATGGATGCTGTGTAGAGATCATCAGGAGACCAGGAAATAGAAACTGAAAAGAGACGAGAACCTTCCTTCTGGAATCGGCAGAGAGAGAAAAAAAAGCCTTCCCCTGGGGCAGGATCTCAGAATTCAGTATTCTACCTTCCCAACTTTGAGAAAATAAATTTCTGTTTGTTAGAACACCCAGTTGTGGTACTTCTGTTGTAGCAGCACCAAGCCACTGAAACAATATCTGTGGGAGATCGTAGGTTCAGGGAAGCTTCTTTGAGGAAATCCCATATACATTGATATCTGAAAACTGCCCTAAGCCTGACTTGTTCTTTCACTATGGTTTATTATTATTATTTTAACTGCTTCACCAGGCACTTCCTTGGTGACTCTTGCCTGGGTTGGTCATAAGTGGACATTTTCCCAATCCTAAAAGCAGCCCTGGCTGCTTTGGGACCACTGAAAAAGCCCTTTACATGTTCCCTTTTCTCCTACACATATGCCTCATTCTGGATGTACACTCTTCCAGCTGACTGCCAAGGACAAAGCAACATCATGATGAGAAGTCGATACGTGCCTGTAGTAGTAAGTTTGTGTGTCAACTTGGCTGGACCTGGTTGAGTGGCTGGGCAGCTGGATTTAGTTATTCCCCATGGTGAGATTGGTACTTAACTCCATGGTGGAATCTACTGGGGCAGCTGAGTAGCTGCTTTAGGGATGCGGGCTGCTTCCAGTATATAAGAAGCAACCTTGAGGAAGGTCTCTAGTGTTTTGGCACGCTTGCACCCTGTATGTAACCAAGTCATTGATCAACAGCTTTCCATGACTTTCAGATCTTGGGACTTTCTCTGGATTTGAATTAGAGGCTTGCCATGATTGTTTGGTGGTATTGGGACTGTGCTTTTTCATTTGTCAACTTTGGGTTTGTTTCAGCCTCAGCAGCCAGCAGCTGTCTGAGTGAAGAAAACCCTCTAGCTTCAGTGGGCTAGGAGGATGAGGCAGAGCTGAAGCCCAAGATTGAGGGACTTTCATCTAGTTCCTAGAGCCCAGCACTTTGAACTTGGACTTAAAGCCTCCAAATTGTAAGAGAATAAACTCCTGTTTGTTAAAGCCATCCCATTTGTGGTATATCCCTGTCAGAGTGGCAATAGGTAACCAAAACAATTTCAAAGACCACAGTTGGAATTATTGAGTTACCTGCATGCTGTTGTTTGTTATATGCCGTTGAGTTGCCTCTGACTCATACCAACCCCATGCACAACAGAATGGAACACCGCTTGGTCCCACATCAGCTCAGTGATCCCAGCTATACTTGACCCCATAGCTGCAGCCACTGTGTCAGTCCACTTCATTGAAGGCCTTCCCCTCCCTTGTCAACTCTCCACCTTACCAACATGACATCCTTCTCCAGGGAATGGTCCCTTCTGAAAACATGACCAAGTAGGTGAGACAAAATCCAGCCATTCTTGCTTCCAAGGAGCATTCCAGCTGCACTTCCTCTGGGACAGATTTGTTAGTTCTTTTTTCAGTCCACAGTACTTTCAGCATTCTTAGCCAGCACCACATCTCAAAAGCATCGATTCTTCTTTGGTCTTCTTTATCCATTGTCCACTTCTCATATGCATATGAGTTATGTACATAGATTTGGTCAAAAATCATGAAAAGTTATATTTTTAAGGAATAATATATCTGGATATGAAGATATCCAGGTAGCCCAAGGACAATCCAGATCTGGATGACTGAAAAGGTGGGACATTCTCCTTGTTACCCTTATACCCCACACTCGCTTGGTGAATGGAGGTTTGGCCATCTCCCACTCCCACCAACCTTCTGGGCCTGCAGGAACTCCATCCCACTCTGTGTGCTTGGACGGAGCCTAGATACCCTGCCCTGCCCTCCCCCAATTTTTTTTTCTCTTTCTTTTTTCTGGTTTTTAGTTTGCTTGCTTTTGTCAGTTTTAAAACTAACACTATTTTTAATACTTTTGTCCTTTTTACTATTATTCTCCTCCCAGGTCCTAGTTTTCAGTTTTTTATGTTTCCCTGTTCCTGGCTGCAAATTTTTGTCTTCTCATGGTTAACCCTGTTCCTTGTTTTTCTTTTTGCATTTTTCCAATTTTTTCTTCATTATTCTCCTTCTCTGCTATTTTTCTCTTATTGCCCTATCCCCAGATATTACAGGTTTTCTTGATTTTTCACTGCCCATCTTGTTCGTCTGGAGGGCACAGCCATTTTGGATATTTAAAGTGACTGAGGGTGTAGCCATTTTGAATGTTTACAAGTAGTAGCCATTTTGGATATTTAAAGTGACCGAGGGGCAGCCATTTTGAATGTTTACAAGCCCATTTTGGATATTTAAAGTGATCAAGGGTGCAACCATTTTGAATGTTTACAAGCAGCAGCCATTTTTGATATTTAAAGTGATCCAGGGTGCAGCCATTTTTAACATTTACATGTGGAAATCATTTTGGATTTTAAGGTGATAGTATTCTCATTTGGATTCCAGGGACTTAAGAACAGGCTGTGAGGTGGGAAACAGGGAGAGGACAGAAAAGACAAAGGAGACCAGAACAGATCAAGGAGTCAGCCACAGGGACCCAGGTAAAGACAGGGAACCCAGGCCAAGCCACACAAGGAGCGATGTAGGAAGGCAGGGACAGGACAGAAAAGGCAAAGGGGACAGGAACAGATTGAGGAGTCAACTGCAGGGAGCCAGGTGAGGAGGGGAACCCAGGCCACCCCCCAGAAGAGTGAGGCGGGAAGCAGGGAGAGGACAGAAAAGGCAAAGGGGACTGGAACAGATCGAGGAGTAAGCTTCAGGGATACAGGTAAGGGTGGTTGGAGGGGTTTCCAACGCTAAGGGAGACAAACTTGTCTGTCGGTTTGTCCTACTGTGATGACGTGTTGCTGTGAGTCTGGAGGCTGTGCTGCTGGAAAATTGGATGTTGTCAAAAATGAAATGAAACATGTAAAGAATGATATCCTAGGCATTAGTGAGCTGAAAAGGACTGGTTTTGGCCATTTTGAATCAGACAACCATATGATCTACTATGCCGGGATTGATGTTAAAGTTTAAAGAGGAATGGTGGGGTATTCATCATCACAAAGGATGTTTCAAGATCTGTCCTGAAGTACAGTGCTGTCAGTGAAGGATAATATCCATACGCCTCCAAGAAAGACCCGTTAATACAACTATTATTCAAATTTATGCACCAATCACCAAAGCCAAAAATGAGGAAATTGAAGATTTAAATCAACTTCTGCAGTCTGAAATTGACCAAAATTGCAATCAAGAAGTGTTGATTATCACTGGTGACTGGAAAGCAAAAGTTGGAAATGAAGAAGAATCACTTGGTAGTTGGAAGATTTGGCCTTGGTGACAGAAATAATGCTGAAACTCGCATGGTAGAATTTTACAAGAACAACGAATTGTTCATTGCAAACACCTTTTTTCAACAACACAAACAGTGGCTCTACATGTGGACCTCACCAGATGGAACACATCTGACTACATCTGTGACAAGAGGTGAGGGAAAAGCTCAATATCGTCAGCCAAAACCAGGCCAGGAACTGATTGTGGAACAGACCATCAACTGCTCATATGCAAGTTCAACTTGAAGTTAAAGACAATTTAAACAAGTCCACAAGAGCCAAAATATGATCTAGAATATCTCTCTCCTGAATTTAGAGACCATCTAAAGAATAGATTTGATGCATCAAACACCAATGACCGGAAACCAGATGAATTGTGTGATGACATCAGAGCATCATCCATGAAGAAAGCAAGAGGTCACTAAAAAGACAACAAAAGAAGAGAAGACCAAAATGGATGACAGAAGAGA
>NW_006921968.1:319381-321160 GCF_000298275.1 Orycteropus afer afer | reverse complement strand
TGTCAAGGTTGTATCCTTTCCCCATACTTATTCAATCTATATGCTGAGCAAATAATCCAAGAAGCTGGACTATATGAAGAAAAACATAGCATCAGGATTGGAGGAAGAATCATTAACAACCTGAGATATGCAGACAATGCACCTTTGCTTGCTGAAAGTGAGGATGACTCGAGGCACTTACTGATGAAGATTAAGGAACACAGGTTGCAGTATGGATTACATCTCAATATAAAGAGGACAAAAATCCTCACAACTGGACCAATAAGCAGCATCACGATAAATGGAGAAAAGATTGAAGTTGTCAAAGAACTCACATTGCTTGTTTCTACAATTGAAGCCAATGGAAGGAGCATTCAGGACATTAGATGACATGTAGCACTGGGCAGGTCGGCTGCGAAGGAAATGTTTCAAATGCTGAGGAGCAAGGATGTCTCCTTGAGGACTAATGTCCACCTGACACAAGCCATGATATTTCCAATCGCCTCATATGCATGCGAGTGCTGGACAATGAATAAGGAAGACCGAAGAAGAGTTGATGTTTTTGAATTGTGGTGCTGGCAAAGAATGCTGAAGGTACCATGGACTGCTGAAAGAGCTAACAGATCTGTCCTGGAGGAAGTGCACCCACAATGTTCCTTGGAAGGAAGAATGACCAGAATTCGTCTCACCTACTTTGGTCATGTTGTCAGAGGAGACCATTCTCTGGAGAAGGATGTCATGCTTGGTAAGGTGGAGGAGCGACAAAGGAGGGGAAGGCCTTCAATGAGATGGATTGACACGATGGCTGGACAATGGACTCAAGTATAGCAAGGATCATGGAGCTGCTGCAGGATCAGGCAGTGTTTTGTTCTGCTGTACATGGGGTCGCTATGAATTGGAAGCAACACGATGACAACTAACAACAACAACAACCATATGTCAGTTAGAAAACATTCATTTGGAAACACCTAAAATGAGGAGAATGGCAAACAAAATTTAAAGCAATAATGTGTCAAACTAAAAAAAAACCCAGTTATTTTCAACAAGCAGTCATTGTTTTTTAAGTATACCAGTTGGCACTAGCTTAGGAATGAGGCAACCAGAATGAGGTCCCTTCACTCTTCTGTGCTCTGACTTGCATGATTTAAGATGTATTTAGAATTGGCTCTTGGTTATATAATATGAATTATGATAGATTAAGCCTAGTGTGGCTACTGAAGAAAGTCTGTGAGGGAAAGCTTGTAATTCTGACAACAGTGCAAAGCAAGTCTAGGTTGAGTCAAGGTGGGTTTGACGTATGTGGCCACAAAGGTGGAAGTGTTAGATGTCCCTGACATCATCCCGGGAAAGGCCCATCTTCACTGATGGCAGGTGAAGGTCTGGGAAGCAGACACTGCACCTCATTCCTGAAATCTTCCAAAAAAAAGATTGACATGGCCAGTCGCCTACCTAATACTATGCACTGTATTAATTTTTGGCTTACTTCATTAAATCCCTAATGGACATTGTTAACCATTCACATTTAAGAATTTTGGTAATTATTTCCAAATAATCCTGCCTGAAACATTTCAGCAGTTGAAACTCACTAGTAGGTGTGACTCACCAGTTGTCAGTCATATTGTCATACTACGGTGGTTTGTAGGTTTCTGTGAGGCTGGAGGCTATGCCTCTTGTATTTCAAATACCAGCAGGCTAACCCAAGGTGGACAGGTTTCAATGGAGCTTCCAAAGTACAATAGACTAGGAAGGAGGGCAGGGCCATCCACTTCTGAAAAAAATTGGCCAGTGAAAACCTTATGA
>NW_006921968.1:310908-317410 GCF_000298275.1 Orycteropus afer afer | reverse complement strand
CCTTACCAAGCATGACATCCTTCTCTAGGGAATGGTGCCCTCTGACAACATGAGCAAAGTAGGTGAGACGAAGTCCTTGCTTCCAAGGAGCATCTCGGCTGCACTTCCTCTAGGACAGATCTGTTAGTCCTTTTAGCAGTCCATGGTACTTTCAGCACTCTTCACCAGCACCACAATTTAAAAGCATCAACTTTCCTTCGGTCTTCCTTATTTATTGTCCAGCTCTCACATGCATATGAGGCGATTGGAAACATCATGGCCTGTGTCAGGCACACCTTCGTCCTCAAGGAGACATCCTTGCTCCTCAGCACTTGAAAGAGTTCCTTCTCAGCTGACCTGCTCAATGCTACACATTGTCTAATGTCCTGACTGCTTGGGGTGAACATAATATTCGTAGGAGCAAACTTGGATTAGTGTTTAGGTTTTATTAGCATAATTAAACAGTGACAACAACATCAAGCATAAGTATCTTTCTTTTGTTTTTTTACATTGGAGTCAGTTTTCCACAAGGTATTTTATTCCATAAATGCCATTGTTGCAGGAACTATTTGGGCTTAAAAATATCTCAGCCTTATCCCAAACAATTTCAGAAAGAATATCTTTCATTTACATGGAATCAACCTTTGTTAATGAGGATACTAAGACAATTGAAATAGAATTAGTTGCAATTGTTTTCATTTGATTGACCCTTTAAACAAATTTCAAAATCACAATTAACTTAATATGAATTTCAATCCAAAACTTTTGTTGTTGTTAATGTTAGGGGCCATAATGTCATTCCCAAGTGATGCTGACCCTATGTACAACAGAATGAAATGTTGCCCGGTCCTGCACCAGCCTCACAATTCTTGTTATACCAGAGCTCATCATATCAGCCACTGTGTCAATCCATCTTGTTGACGGCCTTCCCCTTATTCACTGACCCTCTACTTTAGCAAGCATGATATCTTTCTCCAGGGAATGGGCCCTTCTGACAACATGACCAAAGTAGGTCAGACGAAGTCTGGCCATTCTCGTTTCTAAGGAGCATTCTGGCTGCCCTTCCTCCAGGACAGATTTGTTAGTTCACCTGGCAGCCCATGGGACTTTCAGTATTTTTTGCCAACACCCGAACTCAAAAGCACCAACTCTTCTTTGGTCTTCCTTATTCATTATCCAGCTTTCACATGCGTATGAGGCTATTGAAAACACCATGGCTTGGGTTAGGCACACCTTAGTGTTCAAAGATTCATTTTTGCTCTTCAGTACTTTACACAGGTCTTTTGTAAGTTTTGCCCAGTGCAATACATCATCTGATTTCCTGATTGCTGCTTCCATTGGTGTTGATTGTGCAACCAAGTAATATGATATCTTTGACAAGGTCAATCTTTTCTCCATTGGTCATGGTGCTGCTTATTGGTCCACTTGTGAGGATTTTCCTTTTCTTCATGTTGAGGTGTAATCCATACTGTGTACTGTAGTATTTACTCTTCATTAGTAAGTGCTTCAAGTTCATCTTCAGTTTCAGCAGGCAAGGTTGTGTTGTTTGCATATCACAGGTTGTTAATGAGTCTTCCTCCAATCCTGATGCCATGTTCTTCTTCATATAATCCTGTTTTAGGATTATTTTCTCAGCATACAGATTGAATAAGTTTGGTGAAAAGATACAACCCTGACAGACTCTCTTCCTGATTTTATACCGTGCAGTATTCCCTTGTTCTGTTTGAACAACAGCCTCCTTGTCTGTGTGTATATTCCTCATGAGCACAGTTCAGTATTCTGGAATTCCTATTCTTCTCAGTGTTATCCTTAATTTCTTATGATCCTCATTTGTTGTTGTTGTTGTTATGTGCCGTCAAGTCGGCCCCGACTCATAGCTGAATGCTTTTGCATAGTCAATAAAACACAAGTAAACATCTTTCTGGCATTCTTTGTTTTCAGCCAAGATCCATCTGACATCAGCAATGATACCCCTTATTGCACATCCTGTTCCATTTTTGTCAGTTCCCTGTCAATTTATGGCTCCAATCATTTTTTAATTATCTTAGGTGAGATTTTACTTGTGTCTGATATTAATGATATTTGTTCTATTATGTCCACTTAGTGTGCGATCAGCTTTCTTTTGGATGGGTACAAATATGGATCTCTGTCAGTCAGTTGGCCAGGTAGCTGTCTTTCAAATTTCTTGGTGTAGAGGAGTGAGTGCCTCAGCACTGCATCCATTTGTTGAAACATCTCAGTGGGTGTCCCATCAATTCCTGAAGCCTGGTTTTTCACCAATTCCTTCAGCAGCTTTGACTTAGTCCTTCAGTACCATTACTTATTCATCATATGCCATCACCTGAAAAGAGTGAACATTGACCAATTGTTTTTGGTACAGTGACTCTGTGTATTCCTTTCATCTTCTTTGGATGTTTCCCTCATCAGTCAATATATTGCCTATAGAATTTTTCAATATTCCAACTTGAGTCTTGATTTTTTTCTTCAGTTATTTCAGCTTGAGAAATACTGAATGTGTTCTTCCCTTTTGGTTTTCTAATTCCAGGTCATTGCACGTTTCCTTATAGTAATTGAACTTGTCTTCTTGAGCTGCTCTTTGACATCTTCTGTTCAGCTCTTTTTTTTTTTGTTTTCATTTCTTCCATTTGCTTTAGGTCCTCTCCATTCAAGAACAAGTTTCAGAGTCTCTTTTGGCCATTTGGACCTTTTCTTCCTTTCCTGTCTTTTATAATGACCCTTTGCATTCTTCATGGGTGATGTTCTTCATATCATCCCGCAATTCCTCTGGTTTTTGGTCATTCGTGTTCATTGTTTCAAATCTATTCTTTAGATAATCTCTAAATTCAGGTGAGATATAATCAAGGTTATATTTTGGCTCTCAGGAACTTGTATAATTTGTCTTCAGCTTCAACTTGAAATTGCATACGACTAATTAATGGTCTGTTCCACAATTAGATCCTGGCCTTGTTTTGGCTGAAGATATTGAGCTTCTCCATTGCCTTTTTCCACAGATGTAGTCAATCTGATTCCTGTGTATTCCATTTGGTGAAGTCCACATTTATAGCCACTGTTTATGTTGTTGAAAAAAGATGTTTGCAATGTATAAGTGCTTGGTCTTGCAAAATTCTATCATGAGATCTCCAGCATCATTTCCATCACCAAGGCCATATTTTCCAACTACCACTGATTCTTCTTTGCTTCCAACTTTTGCACTCCAATCACCAGTAATAATTGCCACATCTTGATTTCACGTTTCTTCAATTTCAGACTGCAGAAGTTGGTAAAACTCTTCAATTTCCTCATTTTTGGCTTTGGTGGTTGGTGCAGAAATTTGAATAATAGTCATATTACTTTGTGTCCTTTGTAGGTGTATGAGCATTATCTTATCACTGACAGTATCATACCCCAGGATAGATCTTGAAACATTCTTTGTGATGATGAATGCCATGTCATTCCTCCTCAATTTGTCATTCCTTGCATAGTATATGGTTGTCTGATTCAAATTGCCCAAACCAGTCCATTTCAACTCACTAATGCCTAGGCTATTGATCTTTATCTGTTCCATTTCATTTTTGACAACTTCCAATATTCCTAGATTCATACTTTGTGTATTCCTTGTTCTGATTATCAATGGATGTTTGTTTCCTCTTCATTTCTATTCTTGCCACATCCGCAAATGGAGATCATGAAAGCTTTACTCCATCCACATCATTAAGTTTGACTCTAGTTTGAGTAGGCAGCTCCTGCCCAGTCATATTTTCGGTGCCTTCCAACCTCAGGGGCTCATCTTCCAGCACTATATTGGACAGTGTTTCAGGGTCATTTGTAATGTTTTCCAGTAATTTATCAGACAGTGGTTCACTGCTTTTCATAAGGCTTTCACCAGCTAATTCTTTGAGAACTGGATGGCCCCTTCCTTCTTCTGAGTTCTTCTTAGTATGGAACCTCCACTGAAACCTGTGCACCTTGGGTGACCCTGCAAATCTAGGGGCCCAAATTTACAGCATAAATAGACAATCAAGCATAATATAGAAGGCACAGGAGGTGGAAGAAAAGCTAGGTGACTGTGACCTTTTAAAAATTAGATTCTTATGCACATTGAAAGATTTTATCAATAGAGCAAAAAGAGAACCCACAGAGTGGGAGAAAATATTTGCCTATGACATATCTGACAAAGGACGTATCTCCAAAAGCTATAGAAAATTTCAGCTCCTCAACACCAAAAAGACAAATAATCCAATTAAAAAATGGGCAAGGGACATGAACAGACACCTCACTAAAGATTATATGCTGGAGCCCAACAAACACATGAGGAATTGCTCACAATCATTAGCCATTAGAGAGATGCAAATCAAAACAACGACAGATCATCTCATCTAAGTAATAATAGCAAAAGTTCAACAGGACAAAAAATAACAAATGCTCATGAGGCTGGGGAGAGATTGTTGTTTTGTTGTTAGGTGCTGTCGAATCATTTCTGACTCATAGTGACCCCATGCAGAGCAGAACGAAAAACAACCCAATCTCACGTCAGCTCCCTGATCCTTTCTATACTTTAGCCCATTATAACAGCCACCATGTAAATCCATCTCATCGAAGGCCTTTCCCTCTTTCGTTGACCCTCCACCTTACCAAGCAGGACATCCTTCTCCAGGGAATGGTCCTCTCTGACAACATGACTAAAGTAGGTGAGACGAAGTCTGGCCATCCTCACTTCTAAGGAGAATCTCAGCTGCACTTCCTCCAGGACAGATCTGTTAGTTCTTTTAGCAGTCCATGGTACATTCAGCATTCTTTGCCAGCACAACTCAAAAGCATCAACTCTTCTTCAGTCTTCCTTATTCATTGTCCAGCTCTCACATGCATATGAGGCGATTGGAGATATCATGGCCTGTGTCAGGTGTACCTTAGTCCTCAAGGAGACATCCTTGCTCCTCAGCACTTGAAACAGTTCCTTCATAGCTGACCTGCCCAGTGCTACAAGAAGTCTAATATCCTGACTGCTGCTTCCATTGGCTTTGATTGTAGAACCAAGCAATGTGAATTATTTGACAACCTCAATCTTTTTTTCTATTTATAGTGATGCTACTTATTGGTCCAACTGTGAGAATTTTTGTCTTCTTTATATTGAAATGTAATCCATACTGCAGACTGTGTTCCTCAGTCTTCTTCATCAGTAAGTTCCTCAAGTCATCCTCACTTTCAGCAAGCAAAGTTGTATCAACAGCGTATCTCAGGTTGTTAATGATTCTTCCTCAAATCCTGATGCCATGTTTTTCTTCATATAGTCCAGATTCTCAGATTATTTGCTCAGCATATAGATTGAATAAGTATGGGGAAAAGATACAACCCTGATGTACTCCTTTCCTGATTTTAAACCACACAGTGTCTCCTTGTTCTGTTTGAATGACAGCCTCCTGATCAAGGAACAGGTTCCTCATGAGTATAATCAAGTGTTTGGGAATTCCCATTCTTCTCAATGTTATCCATAATTTGTCATGATCCACACAATCAAATGCCTTTGAATAGTCAATAAAGCACCAGTAAACATCTTTCAGTAGATGATTCAGTAGATCAGCAGCAGGGATCCAGGTAAGAAGAGAGAACCCAGGCACACCCAAAGAAGCAGGGTAGGAGAGCAGGAAAAAGGGGATTAAAAGCCAGGAACTTGGACAGAGGACCATCAGCCATAGGGATCCGGGTGAGGAGAGGGAAATCAGGCACGCCCAAAGCAGCATGGCAGGAGAGCAGGAGAGAGGGAATTAAAAGTCAAGAACCTGGATAGAGGAGCCCTCAGCCGCAGGGATCCAGATTAGGAGAGGGAGCTCAGGCACGCCCAAAGCAGGAGTGTAGGAGAGCAGGAAAAGGGGGATTAAAAGCCAGGAACCCAGACAGAGGAGCAGTCAGCCCCAGGAATCCAGGGGAGGAGAGGAAACTCAGGCATGCTCAAAGCAGCAGTGTGGGAGAGCAGGAAAAAGGGAACTAAAAGCCAGGAACCCAGACAGAGGAGCAGTCAGCCTCAGGGACACAGGTGAAGAGAGGGAAATCAGGCACACCCAAAGCAACAGGGCAAGAGAGCAGAAGAAAGAGGATTAAAAGGCCTAGGAATCTGGACAGAGGACGAGTCAGCTGCAGGGACCCAGGTAAGGGTGGTAGGAGAGGTTTCCAACAGGGAGACAAACTTGGCTGTCAGTTTGTCCTACCATGGTGACATGTTGATGTGAGTTTTGAGCCTGAGCCACTGGTGTTTCAAACCCAGCAGGATGCATATGGTACATAGGTATCAGCCCAGATTACAGACTGAGACAGACTAGGAAGAAGGAGGAGGCCATCCACTTCTCAAAGAATTGACCAGGGAAAAACCTTGTGAATAGCAAAGAAACACTGTTTGATACATTACCGCACAACTTTATGAATAGTCCAGTTAGGTTAGAAGGCTCTCAAAATAGGACTGGGAAAGAGCTGCATCATCTGAGTAAACCCAGCCTTACTCCTATGGATAAGGTAAAGCTTTCAAGACCTC
>NW_006921968.1:293999-308373 GCF_000298275.1 Orycteropus afer afer | reverse complement strand
GGCCAGACTTCGTCTCACCTATTTTGGTCATATTGTCAGAAGGGACCATTCCCTGGAGAAGGATGTCATGCTTGGTAGGGTGGAGGGTCGACGAAAGAGGAGGAGGCCTTCAAGGAGATGGACTGATACTGTGGCTGCGATGATGGGCTCAGGTATAGCAGGGATTGTGGGGCTGGTGCGGGATTGGGCAGTGTTTCGTCCTGCTGTGCATGGGGTCACTATGAGTCGGAAACGACTCGACGGCACTTAACAACAACAACAACAACAACAACAATTCTTTGAGAAGTGGATGGCCTCCTCCTTCTTCCTAGTCTGTCTCAATCCACAAGCCAGGCTGATATCTGTGCAACAGGTGCACCTCACTGGGTGTGAAAACCAATGGCACAGTCTTATGACTCACAGCAACACATCACCACAGTAGGACAAACTGACAGACAAGTTTGTCTCCCTTAGCTGTTGGACCCATCCAACCACCCTTACCTGGTTCCCTGCAACTGACTCCTTGATCTATTCTGGTCCCCTTTGCCTTTTCTGTCCTCTCCCTTTCCACCTTGTTGCTTGTGGGGTGTGGCCTGGACTCCCTCTCCTCACCTGGGTCCCTGCTGCTGACTTCTTGATCTGTTCCGGGGAGAAATTGGAACTCTCATATACTGCTGGTGGGAGTGTAAAATGGTACAACCATTGTGGCAAATGGTATGGAGTTTCCTCAAAAAAACTGAAAATAGAAATATCATTTGAACCAGAAATTCCATTACTAGGAAT
The DNA here is from genome assembly GCF_000298275.1 of Orycteropus afer afer. Taxonomy (NCBI): domain Eukaryota; kingdom Metazoa; phylum Chordata; class Mammalia; order Tubulidentata; family Orycteropodidae; genus Orycteropus; species Orycteropus afer. The sequence goes on along the minus strand of NW_006921968.1, from coordinate 307,611 downwards.
ATATATCCTAAATTGGTGAGAGACAGGACACAAACAGACATATGCAAATCCATGTTCATTGCAGCACAATTCACTATAGAAAGAGATGGAAACAACCTAATTGTCCATCAACAGATGAATGGAAAACCAAAGTATTGTACATACACAATGGAATATGATGCTACATTAAAGGACAATGAAGGATACAGGAATCATTTCACAATGTGGATGAACCTGGAGGACATTATGCTGAGTGAAATAAGTCAATCTCAGATGGACAAATATTGCATGAGCCCTTTACTGTAAAAGGTCAAGGAAGGGTTTGATTAGGGAAGGGAATTCAATTTGTAGGTTACTGGGGATAGGAGGTAAGGGGCAGGGATAATTTTGGGGTAATTAAGGGCCACACGCTCAGTTGGGCAAGGGGAGGGATGGTATGGAAGGAGTCTGTGACCAGCATGATAACATTGGGGAAAGGGAGGACACCAAATTGCGCACATTAAATATAAACAACAGAGGCTAATACCAGTATATTCACAATACTGCATTACCATTAGAACCAAACACCAGGCTACAGATAAACAACTGTGTTTGGATGGCGGTCAGTGAACAGGATTATACTATAGACCAAAGGTAGATTCAGTTGAGGCTAATCTTGCACAGATACCAGTGATACAAAGTACCCACAATCCTTACAGAAGCAACAGAAGACAGACATAGAGAAATCCCTCATAGACAGACAGACACTGTGGAAGAGATATCCAATGGATCTGCTGACACAGGACCGTGGTATTGAGGGACACCAGATTCAATTAGCACAATAAAATACATAAAAATCTTCTTCCACAATCTACTTTGGTTAGTAACGACTGGGGTCTTAAACACTTTTGAGCAGCCATCTAAGATGCATGTAATAATCTCCTATCATCAGAAGTGAAGAAAAGTGCAAAAATCCACGGACATGTGGAAACAGTCAGCCCTAGGACATGATGGACCTCAAGATCAGAAGAACTAGATGATGCCCAGCTACCAATGCCAACCACTCAGGAAGGATCAAAACTGGAGATCTTGGATAGAGTGGGAGGCAAAACCTGGAACAAAATTCAAAAACATAATAATGACCAGAATTACTGGTCAGATAGAGACTGATGGGACCTTCGAAACTATGGTGTTGGGATACATTTCAGGCCTGGAATAAAACTCACTCTCAAGGGCTGGATCTCAGTTCAATAGTAAATAAGACTTACATGCAGAACAGTCAATCCAGGGTGATGCACCCACCTACTCTATGGAGATATATCCCCTGGAGCAGTCAGCCATGGGGCACCAGAGGGGCAACATTCATACGAAGGAAAAACTGGACACATGGGAGTGCATAGCTAAGAAGAGCACAGGGGTGAAGAGGTTAATGGGAAGGGAGAGGAGGAGAGTGGGTTAGTGTTGGGGATGGTAATTGGGAGTAAAACAAAATGTACACAAAATGTTGAATGTAAAACAAATTCTGCTTTGTAAATTTGCACCTAAAGCACACACACACACACACACACACAAAGACAAAAAAATAAAAATACAAATATTAACTTGTTGTTGTTGTTGTTGTTATGTGCCGTTGAGTCAGCCCTGACTCACAGCGACCCCTCCTTGGGTTTCCGAGGCAGTATCACTACGGAAGTAGGATTGCCCAACCTTCCTTCCGAGGAGTGGCTGGTGGGTTAGGTTAAGGAAAAAATTAATTAGTATATGTGCATACCAAAAACATGCTCTGGAACCTTAGTGGTTAACGTGTTCAGCTGCTAACCAAAAGACTGGCAATTAAAACCCACCAGCCACTCCATGGGAAGAAGATGAGGCAGTCAGCTTCTGTAAATATTTGCAGCCTTGGAAACCCTATCAGGCAGTTCCACTCTGTCCTAAAGTTTCACAATGAGTCAGAATTGACTTGTTGGCAGTATCTTTGTTTTTGTTTTGTTAATATGAATGCCAGATGGGCATTCTTGAGCTTCACAGTACAAAATTAGATTAAGAACTTATTCACATGAGAAAAACACATTGGACTCATCAGAAGACAATTTTAGGAAACTTACAGACAACAGGAAATATTCAAATTGAGACTTAATGAAAATTATTACAAAACATGAAATTTATGTAAGACATAGACTAAAAGTCTGGCCAATGTATAGTCAGGTTCTCAGAATGTGGAAAGAAAGTGAATAAGTAAAAAGCAAAATTTGAGGAAAAAGAAGTCTGAAAACTTCCCAAGTCTCAAAAAATGTATCAACCCACAGATTCAAAAAAGACAGTGGTGCCCAAGTCTATTGAATGCAAAATAAACCAAATTTAGGCATAAACTAAAACCAAAACCAAGCTCACTGCTGTCTAGTTGGATCCGACTCATAGTGATCCCTCCTTGGGTTTCCAAGGCTGTATCTCTATGGAAGTAGATTGCCCAGTTTTCCTTCTGAGGAGTGGCTGGTGGGTTTGAATCTCCAGCCTTCTGGTTAGCATTCAAATAATGTAGGCACTATACCATCAGAACTCCATAAATTTGTTGTTGTTGTTGTTGTTGTTTTGCTGTCGAGTCAGCCCCGACTCATAGCGACCCCTCCTTGGGTTTCCGAGGCAGTATCACTACAGAAGTAGGATTGCCCAACCTTCCTTCCGAGGAGTGGCTGGTGGGTTTGAACCACCAGCCTTCTGGTTAGCAGTCAAGTGCCTTAGCCACTATGCTACCAGAGCTCCATAAATTTAGTCATATGAATATTAAATTATGAAAACTGTCTTAGGCTGAGTTCTCTGGAGGAGAAAAATAAAAAAGTAAATATATACAATATAGAGAGATTTATTTCAAGGAAATGGCTTACTCAATTGTGGAGGCTGGCAAGTTCCAAATACATGGGTCAAGTGTTATGTTGGAAGCTTCTCCTGACTCTCATGGTTGTATAGGTTGATGAACCCAAAATCTGCAGGTCAGGTGGCATGCTGCTGGTGATTACACAGTGGAAGGAGAAAAGACAGTGTTCTGGTGACACAATCCATCCCATTCCCCCTAGAACAAAGACCTGAAAAAAACAACTGAAACGGATATAATTGATAATCCTAGAACTCTGAATATCAATGGAAAGGGTGAAGGATTGTCTTGAAACTGATTGGGGAAAAAAAAAAAAAGACAACAGGAAAAAAACAGTAATTAAGGGGAGAGACAGAACAGGGGCCCAACATATTGTAGCCTTTTTGAGCCACATAAAGTAACATACATGGGTGGAAAGAAGCTACCTTCATGGAATGTCCATTCAGACAGAGATACAGAGTAAACAAATCCAGAGTGAAAAAGGTGAGTGGAGTACAAATTATATCTAAGAGAGGAAAGGGCAAGGAAGTGGGTGAGAATTCTGGTGGCACAGGTGACTGTAGAGCAAGGAGGGAGCCAGAAAATGGGGATGAAACTACTCATCAGAAGTGAGCCTTACACAATTGTGTTTAGGGCCTATGCAGAGGAAAAGGCTTGTGAGCTGGTGTTTGGAGACTCTGGACTCCAGGCACTCCCCCTACCCCACCAAATTGAGTTGGGGTAGGAACTGGATAATTGGCTACTCTTGCCCAGGAGTGCATCAGGCCCACATCAGTGAACAGTGACTAGCAAAGAGCAGTATTTCTCTTTCAACACCACCACACTTTCTTGATGACCACATATGAAGCCCCTCCCCCAACCTGATGGCTAGGGATGCCCCTCTTCCCACAACTTAACTACCTAGTTTTCCCAGACCACCTTTTTCCACTAGTAGCCACTGGTTGCATTCCACCAGTAGCTACTGGCCCCAGTGGACCGAGCCGTGTTCCTGCGTATCATGTGCTGCATGCCTGGTGCTGAAGCGATTGACTGGATGCTGTCAGAAGGGCCAAGAGCTGTACTTGTGGAAGCGCACATACATAGGAACCATGTGCATGGATTTCCCCACCTCTGCTGTTGGGGGCATGCTCACATACAGACAGTATGCTGGCACCTATAACTTCATGGCTGGGATCTGGCTATGTGTGGGTCACACTCAAGACACTTGCTGCTGCATGAGCATGCACAGAGACAGACCATCTGGTGGGCTACACAGCTTCCACACTCTAGGCATGCTCCCACACAAACTGCATGTTGGCACTTGCTTCCTCCATGCTTGAGGCTTCATGCATGTGTGGACCATGTACAGGCTATATGTCTCCTCTGTGGGTACACAGTACATAGGTTGTGCATGCTGAAAAAGCCACTACCATTTTCCCAGCAAATGGGTTCATGTGCTGACATGGATCATGTGAGAGCAGTCTGCCTCTACTGTTACAGGTTATCTTTATTTTTCCATGTCTTCTTTCTTTTTAGTTTTTTTTTCCCTTTCTCTTCCTTTTTATTTATAAATTCCCCTTTTCTTCCATTTTTTTTTCTGCCATATCTGAAAGTAGTCATTGTTTCCCTACTAGTCAACTGCATCTAAGACACACACCAGCTACCACATCATCCAAGAAGAGAATGTCATCGCCTGCTCCTATAATAGTAGATCAGTAAAAGACAATGGACTACACTTGCTCAAGCCACCCACAGCTGTATTTCATTACCAGCAGAAAAAGACTTGTACCTATACTCCCACCAGTTACTTTACCCATCCAAATAAAACTGGGAAGCACCTTAGTGCTGCCCACTAGTGACCACAGTAACACACCTACATTGTTCACATGAATATTACAAAATAAAGCAAAACAAAAAATCAGCATGAAATAAACAAATAATCAACAAATGAATAAAACAAATCCAAAATGTCTTATACATAACAGATAATTTCAAATCAAATAAATAAATAAAGCAAGATGGTGAGTCCAGTGATCAAAATAAAGAACGAAGACTCTTCCTTGAGGAAGAACAGGTAATAGAACTACCTGATGAGGAATTTAAAAGATTTATACATAGGATATTGGAAGAGATTAATGAAATCAAGGGAACATGTGCAGTAGCCTAGAATTCAGCAAAACAATACAAGAGCAAAATGACAAAATAAATACACAATTAAGAATCATACAAAAGCAGCCATTAAAGTCTGAACATTAATACTAAAATTTTTGAGGTTCATAACACATTGGAAGGACAAAAGAGTCAGATTGAATTAATAGAAGAAATAATCAGCAAATTAGAAGACAAATCCCTTGACCCCAATTTGTATGATGAAAAATCAGAAAGAAGAATGAAGAAAAATGGAGACTAAGAATTTTATAGGACACAAGCAAGAGGAAATATATTACATGTGATTGGAATTCCAGAACATTAGGAGGGGGGAAAAAAAAACCTGTCAAATTTGGCTAGCAAATATCTTCCCAAATATCAGGAAAGACAAAAAGATATCTAGAAAAATGGTCAACGAATGCCATACAGGATAGACCCTAAAAGAAAGTCACCAAGGAATATCATCATCAAACCTTCAAAAACCAAAGACAAAGAAAGAATCTTGATAACAACTCAAGAAAAACAAAATGTTCCCTACAAAGGGGAGCCAATAAGAAAAACTCTGATCTCTTGACAGAAACCACATAGGCAAGAAGTCAATGGGATGACTTATATAAAACACTGAAAGAAAGAAGTTGCCAAGCAAGAATTATATATCCAGCAAAGCAGTCCCTGAAATACAATGGTGACAATAGGACATTTCTAGATGAACAGAAATTAAGAGAATTTGTAAAAAATAGACCAACCTTACAAGAAATGTTAAAGATAGTCCTTCAAACAGAGAACCATCATTATCATTAAACAACATGAAATTAATACACATTAGAATATCACCAGGAAAATAACCGAAAAAAAAAAAAAAAAGAATTCTCAAAAATAAAATAAACTTACAAGATGGAAAATGAGGAACAAAAGGGGTTAATCTGTAAATGAAGACAAGCAAAACTAGGGAAATAATTCTATAATTGAACATATTCCAAATGTAGAAGATGTCAGAACTATATCAAGATAGAATACACGGTTTTAAGCTTAAACCAAAAAAAAAAAACAAAAAAAACCAACACTGAACTAAACTAAACTCACTGCCATCGAGTCAGTTCTGACTCACAGTGACCCCATTGGGTTTCTGATGCAGTAATTCTTTAGTGAAGTAGATTGCCCCATCTTCTTGCCACAGAGTGGCTGGTGGGTTTGAACCTTCTGGTTAGTAGTCAAATGCTTTAGGCACTGCCAGAGCTCTTTTGAACTTAGGGAGGGGAGGGGAGAGAGAGAGAAAGAAAGAAAGAAAAAGAACAACCACAAATAAATTAATGAATCGTCTAACAAAAATAAGAAATTATATGAAATTATAAAGGCGTAGTAAGCACAAAATCAACAATAATGAGGAAAATGAAAAGAAAATCTGGTAACAAAATGAATTCAACACAGAAAAATGTACAAAACAAAGAAATTATCAATACAATGAAAAATACGAAAGAATGACAGCAGTAAATTAATAATACCAATAATTATACCGAATGTAAATGGATTAAATGCTCCAGTCAATAGAAAGAGAGTGGTGGAATAGATAAGAAAACAGAACCGATTAGCATGCTGTCTACAAGACACTCGTCTTAGACACAGAGATAAAAATAAGCTAACAGAAAAAAAAAAAAAATATATATATATATTATGCATTTGGAAACTAAAAGGTGCAGGAGTGACAACATTAATTTTTGATAAAATAGAGTTTTAAGCATAAGGGAGAAGGAAGGACATAATATAATGATTAAAGGGTCAATCCAGCAAAAGGAAGTAACCATATTAAATACCTGTACACCCCAAGAAAAATCCTGAAAGTACATAACTCAAACATTAATGGAATTGAAAACAGAAATGGATAATTCTCCGATAATAATTGGAGACTTTAATATAATACCTTCAAGTAGAAAGGAACTCAATAAAGATATCAAAGACCTAAACAAAACAATCAATCAAGGAGGCCTCATAGATATGTACAAAACATTCCACCCAACAAAAAGGCAATACACAGTCTTTTCCAGTGCACATGGATCATTCTTTAGAATAGACTATGTGGTAGCCCACAAAGCAAGACTCAATAAATTTAAAATCATTGAAATAACACAGTGGATATTCTCAGATCGTAACACTATTAAATTTTGTACCAATAATGAAAGAACAGGGGAAAAATCAAATATATGGAAACTGAATAACATCATGCTTAAAATATACTTGGTAATAGAGAATTAAAAAGTGAAATAAAAAATTCCAAGAAACTCATGAGAAGACAACACAATACTTTAAAATCCTTCAGATACAGAAAATGCAGTCCTCAGAAGTCAATTTCCAGCAAAGAACAAACACTTCAAAAAAGAAGAAGCAGAATCTATACTTTAACCCCCAGATTAAAACAATTGGAAAAAGACCAGCAAAAAAACCTATAGTCTCCAGAAGAAAAGAAACAATAAAGGCTAGAGCAGAAATAAATGAAACTAAAAACACAAAAACAGCAGAAAATAATAGACAGGACTAGAAGTTGATTATTCCAAAAGATTAATAAAATTGATAACCCTCTAGAAAATTTAACAAAGTCGAAGTAAGAGAAGATGTAAATAACATGAGTAAGAAATGAAATAGGTGATGTCACAAGAGAACCAACTGAAATAGAGAGGATAAAACAGAATGCTATGAGGAATTGTACTTCAACAAATCTGAAAATGTAGAAGAAATGGAAAAAAAAAAAAGACAGAGAGAAATTAGAAATACATGATCTACCTAAAGTAACACAGACTAAGGAAGAAAACTTGAGCAGACCCATAACAAAAGAAGACATTGAACATGTTGTAGCCCAACAAAACAAAGTACTGCCTCAGACCACTTCACTGGTGAATTCTACCAAACATTCAGAGAAGAGCTACCCTCAATATTAATCAAACTATTCCAGAACATAGAACAGGATGCACAACTTTCAAAGTCATTTTATGAAACAATCATAACCCTGATATCAAAGCCAGGTAAAAACCCAAAACCAAACTCACTGCCATTGAGTAATATCCAACTCATAGTGACCCCTTCCTGGGTTTCTGAGGAGATATCACTACAAAAGTAGGTTGCCCAATCTTCCTGCTGAGGAGTGGCCCTCATAAACATAGATGCAAAAATTCTCAACAAATACTAGCCAATAAAATCCAACACCACATCAAAAAAAAAAACATCATGACCAAGTGGGATTCATATTTGTATGTAAGGATGGTTCAACATTAGAAAATCAACAAAATCCATTCCATAAAGAAAACAAAGGAAAAGAACCACATAACTGTATTAATTTATGTAGGAAAGGTATTTGATACAATCCAGTTCTCATTCCTGATAAAAACTCTCAGCAAAGTAGTGTTCAAAGGGAAATTTCTCAATATAATTAAGAACATATACACAAAATCAACAACTAACATCATTCTTAATGCAGAGAGATTGAAAACATTTCCTTGTGAACATGAACAAGACAAGGATGCACTCTGTCACCACTTGTATTCAATATTGTATTGGACAACATAGACAGGACAATAAGGCATGAAAGGGGATAAAAACATCCACATTGGTACACAAGAAGTAAAACTAGCCTTATCTGCAAATGATATGATCCTATGCACAGACATTCGCTGCAAGAAAACTATTGGAACTAATTGAAAGATTACAAAAGTGGCAGAGTATGCACCATATGCAAAAACTAACTCAAGATGGATCAAGACCTAAATGTAAAGCCTAAAACTATAAATATTTTCAATGAAAGAATAACGGTAAATTTAGAGGCCCTAATTCATGGCATAAATAGATTATCAAGCATAACCAACAAAGTACAAACAGCAGAAGAAAAACTAGATGACTAGAACATCCTAAAAATCAAATACACATGTGCATTAAAAGATTTCTCCAAAAAAGTAAAAAGTGATATTATAGATTGAGAAAAAAATATTTGACAGCAACATATCTGCCAAGGTATTAATTTTTAAAATTTATAGAAAATTTCATCACCTCAACAACAAAAAATCGACAACCCAATTAAATAATGGACAGAGGACATGAATAGACACTTCTGAAAGAAGCCATCCAGGCATCCAAGAAACACATAAAGCAAAACTCATGACCTTTAGCCATTAGAGAGATGTAAATCAAAACAACAATGAGATATCATCTCACCCCAGTAATAATAGAAAAGTTCAATAAGACAGGAAATAACAAATGGCTGGCCAGGGTGGAAAGATTGGGACTCTCATGCACTGCTGGTGGGACTGTGAAATGATACAACCTCTATGGAAATCGGTATGGTGATTCCTTAAAAAGTTGGAAATAGACATACCATTTGATCCAGGAATCCCACTATCAAGTATACATCCTAGAGTAATAAGAGCTGTGGCTTGAATGGATACATGCACACCCATGTTAACTGCAGCATTATTCACAATACCAAAGAGATGGAAACCACCTAAGTGGCTATCAACAAATGAATGCACAAACAAACTATGTACATACACCTAGTAGAATACTATGCAGCCTCATAGGATAATGAAGAGTCTGCCAAACACCTTAGAACATGGATAACCCTGGAGCATATTATGCTGAGTGAAATAAGTCAATCACAAAAGGACAAATACTGTATGACTCCACTTATAAAAAGTCAAAGAATGGTTTACACAGAGAAACAAATTATTCTTCGATGATTACCAGGCATAGGAGGAAAGGGAAGAGAAAATCACTAATTGAATAACAGACACATATTAACTTGAGTGAAGAGAAAGAAAATATACAATAAGCAGATAAACAGTATATTATCACTAAAGCAAAGGAAGACATGGAGAGGTGCCCAAGAGTTACAGAGAACAAAGGTAAATAAAATGGCATACTATCCTGCAACATCGGTAATAAAAAACAATACTTTATGAGTGGATATATATGCAGTCATGAAAGCAGAATAGACGTGGTTAGGTGAAGGGGACTACAAACATGGCCATATATAGATAGGTTTGGCAGGGGATATTTCTACATATGAATATGTATGTGCTGTCAATATATCTCTGGTAGCATAGTGCCTAAGGCACTTGACTGCTAACCAGAAGGCTGGCGGTTCAAACCCACCAGCCACTACTCAGAAGGAAGATGGGGCAATATACTTCTGTAGTGATACTTCCTTGGAAACCCAAGGAGAGGTCACTATGAGTTGGGTCCAACTCGATGGCACATAACAACAACATCATAGTAGAGCAAGCAGGGGACCAAATTATGAAAATTCCTTTGACATAACCAAACAATAAGTCACTTGGCTTTGGGGCTTAGGATCACAGTCCTGGAAAAAGTTAACTCCATTCACATAACATAGTTTACAAAGACAATGTTTGCATTCTACTGTGGTGTGTAGAAACTGTAGTCTTAAAAGAGAGTGAGCCACCATCTTAGGTGTAACTATTGGTCTTTCTCCTTCCGAAGAAAATTGAGTAAAGGAAATGAAAGATTCATGGAAAGAAATAGGTTCAAAGGACTATTTGAGCTTCAAATAGGACCATGGGGACCTCGGCCTCCTCAACCTGAAGACCAGAGGAACTAGATGGTGCCTGGCTAACATTACCAATGAAGGGAGTCACAGTAGAAGGTTCTGGATAGAATGGGAGAAAAATGTGGCCCAAAACTCGAAATCACAAAAAAAAAAAAAAAAAAAAAAAACACAAGCCTAACTGATCCGATAGAGTCTGGTGCAACCGCCAAGACCGTGGCCTTTAGTCTTCAAGCCCAGAACTGCACTCATCCCAGTGGCTCTATTTTCAGCCAAGTAGTAAATATGCATATAAGGTGAAAAGTAGCCCCAGGGAGGGACCACGTGGAATCCACCACAGGAGATGAAAACCACAGCACTTGCTAGAGATAAATCTCAGAGGGCAGGAAGGGATAGGAAAGAGCATGAGTGGAAATGGGGAGGAGGGAGGAAGGGAGAAAGTTGGAAGAGTTCTCTGACATTGGAGGTGTTGCAATCAATGTCATGGAAAAATTGCATGAGAATGGTTGAATGGATACCCAATTTGCTCTGTGAACTTTCACTCATCACAATAAAATGTTTAAAAAAGAAGTAGAGGAAGAGAGCAAACTTCACCAGAACATACATCGATATTGGATGCAGGCCACACCCACAAGGAAATTCCCCATCCAATAGACTGGCTACTCAGATCAAATCATAAAATGGAAAACCATTACAATATCTGACAAACCACTGAGAATCATAGTCTAGCCAATCTGACACAAAAAATTAACCATCACAAAATCATATCTAAAATATTAATGATGTAAAAGAAGCAGACAGGAAAAAGTTATGGTACATTACCTTCTACCAAACAACCATAACAATGAGTACTGAATTCTGAACAGAAACAGTGAAATCCATAATACAATAGAATAACATTTTTAAAGTATCAAAATAAAATAAATAGGAAACTGTCAACCTATAACACTATACCCAGGAAATTTACTTCCAAAATAAAGTGAAATAAAAATATCTCATAAAAACAAATATGCCAGTATACCTGCACTGTTAAGATGAATGAATGAATGGAAGAAAACTCTAAAGGAAGTTCTTGAAGATAAAGAAAAATGAACTCAGATAAAAGCACAGAAGGTCAAAAATGAATGGATGACCAGAGAAAGGATATGAATCATTGGTGCAATTGATTTGTTGTGGAAAACTGAGCAGTTACAATACAGATGGTGTAGCACAAATAGAATAATAGTGAATAGATGCCTAAGATGGGGTATATAACAAATATGACTTCATTAATAATTATATTTCACAAGAATATTAAAGTGAGGGTCCACAAACATTTTCAGTTTTGTAAATTAAGTAAATACAAGGAAAATCTTGAGTTGGTGTTTGTGTGTGTATGTGTTTATGGCTAGGTGTGTTTGAAGTACAGTGGGTTACTTTTCATATAAATTATATTGGGATTGGAATGGTTCTTTAGGTAAAGGTGTAAAACATCTAATTCGTAATGTATTCTGTATGCTCGTGAAACTTCCATATTCACTTTTTAATTCATATTAATTAGGTGTTTTAAAAGTGCGTGTAGGTGTAATATGACAACATGATTTGTAGAGAGGGCCTAGCTTTAAAAGCAAAAGGAGAGCAATGGCCACTTAAACTTAACCCTTTTGTGACCCATGGTAATACAGTGCCGACCTACATTTTCCACTTCGGGTGTTTATTGGGAAGTGCTATGCTACTTTTGACTAAGGTGTGCCTGACACAAGCCATGATATTTCCAATCGCCTCGTATGCATGTGAGAGCAGGACAATGAATAAGGAAGACCGAAGAAGAGTTGATGCTTTTGAGTTGTGGTGGTGGCGAAGAATGCTGAAAGTACCGTGGACTGCTAAAAGAACTAACAGATATGTCCTGGAGGAAGTGCAGCCAGAATGCTCCTTGGAAGCAAGAATGGCCAGACTTCGTCTCACCTATTTTGGTCATGTTGTAAGAAGGGACCATTCCCTGGAGAAGGATGTCATGCTTGGTAGGGTGGAGGGTCGGTGAAAGAGGGGGAGGCCTTCAACGAGATGGATTGACACGGTGGCTGCAATGATGAGCTCAAGTATAGCAGGGATTGTGGGGCTGGCGTGGGATCAGGCAGTGTTTCGTTCTGCTGTGCATGGGGTCGCTATGAGTCGGAAACGACTCGACGGCACTTAACAACAACAACAACATGCTACTTTTAGTGCATGTTGCCGTCTGGTGAGGACCTGTAAGACTGTGTGGATCAGAAGAAACAGCCTTATCATACCAACCCAGAACCAGAGACTCCTTGGGACATATGTGTTCCAATTCTTGAATCAAAATCTCTATTACCTCAAAGAATATTGTTCTACATTTTATTCCAAATGCTTCCATTACTGAAAACATGGTTCCAACAAACCGTTCCAAGCAGAAAATACTTCAATCTTGAAAGGGTTAACTTTTAGTCCACTGTGACTGCTTTATTGTCTTCCATATGCTTAGTTTCTCTCATTTAAATATCATTAAGTACAGTGTTTCCTTTTTACTATAGAGTATTGATAACATTAATGCACATTACTGTGTATTTGCTACTGTGTTTACACACATTGTTTTGATTGTCATTACTTCTGTCTTGTTGGTGTTAGGTTCTGCCCAGTTGATTCTAACACGTAGTGACTACAAACAACAGAACAAAACACTGAACAGGTGCTGCACCATCTTCATGATTCTTGCTCTTGTTTGAGCTGTGTTGGAGACCAAGAAAAAGACCCCCAAAGAACGTGATTGCAAGGCACATGTTCTAATTACAGTTAAGAGATGGCAAGGCCTCTCTTATGGTTGAATGTTTGCTTTAAGAGATGGCAAGGCCTCTCCTATGGTTGAATTGTTGTTTGGTTCCAGCTTTGTGTTCCTGGGGTGGAATGTTGCCCCAGCAGAATGTTTGCTAACCTGTTGCTCTGGAATAATGGTTTGCCGGAAGAATAGTATACCTTAGAAACCATTCTTTATAATTATGTACCTTAACAACTATATTATGTTTCAGAATGACACATTTTAGCGATTATTTGCTGTTTTTGTTAGAGATATTAACCCAACTAATCATCCATTAGGAGCTCTGGTAGCATAGTGC
>NW_006921968.1:288964-289569 GCF_000298275.1 Orycteropus afer afer | reverse complement strand
GCATGACCAAAATACAAGAGATGATGTCTGGCTATTTTTGCTTCAGAGGAGTATTCTGGCTGTACTTCCTCCAAGATAGACTTGCTGTTCTTCTGACAGTCTATGGCACATTCAATACTTTCTTCCAACACCACAATTCAAATGGACAAATTTTTTTGTGGCCTTCCTTATTCATTGTCCATCTCTCACGTGTATATAAAAACAAGCCAAACTCACTGCTGTCGAGTCAGATTCGACTCATGGCGAACTCTCCTTGGGTTTTCAAGGCAGTATCTCTATGGAAGTAGATCGCCCAAACTTCCTTCCTCACGTGTATATGAGGCTATTAAAAAGATCATGGCTTGGGTCAGGCTCGCCTTAGTATTCAAAGTGACACCTTTTCGCTCTCTCTCTCTCTCTCTCTTTTTTTTTTTAGTTTTTTTAATGCATTTTATTGAAATATAATCTATGTACAGTGAAATACACAAAACTAAAGTGACATGGGTCGATGCATTTTGTTTTTGCAGTGTTCCCTCCCCTCCCACCCCTGGAACCAACAAAGAAAGTTTCCCTCCATATATAAACCTTTCCTTGACCCTCCACAACAATGAACTAATACCATATTT
>NW_006921968.1:287184-287749 GCF_000298275.1 Orycteropus afer afer | reverse complement strand
CACTGTCTTCTTACCTGCATGGTTTCTTTTGAGAAATCTGAGCTTAGTCTTACTGGCTGTCCTTTGTAGGTAATGTTTCGTTTTTCCCATGCTCATCTCATGATTCTTTCTTTGTCTTTGGTTTTGGTAAGTGTGATAATGATATGTCTGAGTAATTTTCTTTTGGGGTTTATCCTTTTTGGGGTTTGTTGGACATCTTGAATGGATATAGTCTCATCTTTCATCATACCAGGAAAATTCTCTTCCAACTAATCTTCGACAATTTTCTTTGTGGTTTTATTTGTCTCTTCCTGCTGGAATTCCAATTACATGTAGGTTATTCCTTTTGATGGTATCCCACATGAACCTTAGGCTTTATTTATTTTATTTTGATCTTTTTCCTAATTTATCTCTTTCCAAAGAATCTTCAGGGATTTACCTTTAATCTCCCTAATTCTGTCTTCCATTGATTTGATTCTGCTCCTCTGCCAATTCAATGTCTTATCTATTTCTGAAAATTTAGTATTAATCTTTTGGATTTCTGTCTGTAGATTTTGTATCATTTCTAATTTTTCATTTATTTTGT
>NW_006921968.1:258818-261744 GCF_000298275.1 Orycteropus afer afer | reverse complement strand
AACAAAAAGCTTCTGGTCCTCTTCCTTTCTTTTGCTTTTGACAATTGTTATCAATATCAAAACTTCATTGTTTCTTCCTTTCTTTTCTTTTCTCCCTTGTACAATTTAAGCCTGTTGAGAGATAGGACCTTGAGTTTTCTGTTCATTTTATCATCCTTCTTGCCTAGATATTACCTCCCTGACACACGGAAGCTGCTCACTGATATTTATGGAATAAAGTGACTCCAAGGCAAACCTGTGCTACCTGTCTCTTGGTATTAACCTCTTGTCTAATCTCCTCCCATTGAGTGTGAGAGGGACAAATGAATTGCCTCTACTCAGTAGAAGGTGACAAACATGAGGAGTTTGTATGGTTTTGTGCATATGATTACATGGTTGGCTATATAAAATTGTAATGTCCATCTCACTGGCATCTCTCTTTCTCTCTCCATCACTGGCTATGAAGAAGCTGACTGCTGCAAAGTAAATGTCTATATTGATGACACCCACTTGCAAAGAACACTGTGTGGCCAGGTGAGATCAATCTGGTCTCTGTCTGACAATAGCAAAGCAGCCTTTAGCCCTCAGTCCTACAGATGCAAGGATAGAAATCTTGCCAATATCCTCAGGGAGCTTAGAAGAAGATCCTTCCTCAATTGAGCTTCTGATGAGGTCTCAGCCTTGGGCTCTGACGAGATCACACCTTGAATTCAGCCTGAATCAGACCCTCAATTAGAACACCCATTTAAGCTGTTCCCAGGCACTGTCAGATAAAAGATGTGTATGTCTCTAAGCTGCTGCATTTGTAGTAATATTGTTATGCAGTGATCAGTGAGTGATATACTGAGTCTCTGGGGAAGCTGAAGAGATATTTTCAGCTTCTTCTAGAGTCCATGCATGAGTATGGCAATAACACATGCTCTCCAGAGTCATATTCGAGACACTCCAGGCAACAAGGGCTTACTTTACGGGGTACAAACACAGCTCATTTACCTTTTTAAGAACTGAGAGTGGTAAGGTTGCGAGAAGAGGAGGGAGATAAGTTGATATATGTCTCCTTTTCAAAAAAAATATTGTGATTTGGGTGAAGTTTTACAAAGCAGATTCATTTTCCATTCAACAGCTCATACACAGTTTATTTTGTAATGCTGGTTCCATTCACGCAGTGTGACAGCTCTCCTGCCACTTTCTCTCTGTAGTTACCCTTGCACTGTGTCCTTCTTGCCCATGCATTTTTGCCTCCCTACATTTCTCCCTATGCAAACGCTGTTTTTCTGATCCCATGCTTGATTGCACTAAGAAGTGCATCTCCCTGGTTTAGTTGTTCAGCTCATAGGCATATTTTTTGACTGATAGTTAAGCCAATGGAGTAAGCTCATTTCCAGGCCCTAAGGGTGACTCTTGGCCATAGTCTTTGGGGTTTCACTGGTCTCAGTCAGACCAGCGTGACTTTTGTTATGACTTTGAGTTTTGTTCCACATTTTTTCGCCCAAATTTCCCTCTAGAATTTTCAAGGCTGTATCCCTCATGGAGAAGGATCACCAGGTTTTATCCTATGGTACACTACATGAGTTAAAACTACCAAACTTTTGGTTAAGAGCTGAGTGCTTAGGTAATTGCACATTCAATTAAATACAAAGTACATATTTACAACTAAATTCTGCACTGCATTGTATTCTTTTTTTTTTTTATGAATAAAATAAAATATGGTTTAAGGATGATTGAAAAAACTTCAAAATATTCATGGTCTCTCCTATGTCTGTAAGTCCAAATGCTAAAAGAGTACTTCTTATAAGGACTTTCATCTACCTAGTTAAAAAAGGGTCTGGTAGCATAGTGCTTAAGGCACTTGGTTGCTAACCAGAAGACTGGTGGTTCAAACCCACCAGCCACTCCTCAAAAGGAAGGTTGGACAATCAACTTCCACAGAGATACCACCTCGGAAAACCAACGAGGGGCTGCTATAAGTCAGGTCTGACTCGATGACATGTAACAACAACAGCAGTCGTTTGAGTCAGAATTCTATATTTGATACAGATTCAATTCTCAGAACTTACATGGCGTTTTTGAAATCATACTTGTTCTTAACATGATATATGTGAATTTCATGGAAGCTGAACCCCCCATTGTGGATAAATCTCACCATACACAATGGCTGCAAATAATGGACTTGAGCACATTAGTATTTGTGACAATGATGCAGGCCTGGTCTGTTGTACACGGCATCCTCATGAACCAGAGTCACCAAATGGCAACTAATAGCAAGTAAAGGAAGGAATGGTGTATACTGTTGCTGCAGTAATTTGGGGCCCAGTCTTTAATCTGATGCTTTCAAGAAGACTAGGGCAACAGGAAAATAAGAATGTGAATAATTCCGTTGCTTAGTCAAATAATAAAAAGCAAAACAAAACAAAAATCTTGGGTGTTCCACTAGAAGTAAGGGCACCTGCACTTTTGAAATCTGTGGGGAAAATAACCCTTTCATCAAAATCAAATTGTTAATTACTTTTTCAGACCTTGACTTAAGCTACTTAACTTTTTGGTAATAAAAATCACTTTCTTGTAAAGTATTATTTGCATGTTACGTTATCCTAATTGTCGTTCCTTGTAACAAGATTCTTAGGTGCGGAGACACTGTCTTATTTACGTTTGTGAACGCTTCAGCACATAACTAGTGACATGTCACCAGTTACATGCTGAAGCATTCATATATGTGTGTGTATGTGTGTGCATAATTGTGTTGCTGGTGTCAGAAGCTGTTGAGATGGTTCTGACCCATAAGCCCCACAGAGTGAAGCAGTGCTGAGTCCTGCCTCCTCCTCCCGATCGTTCAAGTGTGTTCTTTTCTCCATTCTTCTACCCGAGCATGGTGTCCTTCCCCATAAAGAGATCCCTTCTGATAATACGCCCAAAGAATGGGAGGCAAAGTCTCACCTAGTCACTTTTT
>NW_006921968.1:252467-256985 GCF_000298275.1 Orycteropus afer afer | reverse complement strand
GATAATACATCACATCTTCAACAAGCATGTATGGAAGAAAGGAGTGAAGGGAGAAAGAGATGAAAGGAGGATGGACAGAGAAGGAAGAAGGAAATGGGGAAAGGATAAGTGGAAAAAAAAAAGTTGGCCATCCAATAATTTCAAAGAAGCTTTTCTGAAATATTTTTTTTGCAGTACTAAAACTGAAAGCTTCATGTATTGTAATATATTTAGCCATGGGAGAGACTATGTAGAATAAAGTACTTCCAAATATTTGATGGAATACCAACTTATTGAACTGAATAAATGAAAATATAAAAATAAAAATGTAATGTTGAGCACCTAATAAACACGGCATTTGTTCTTTAATACCTTAGTAGAAGAAAATGGATCTCTAGTGAAATAGCCAAGTTAAACCTGGCTTTAAATGAGTATTTAAAACTAAATACTCATTTTTATTTGCATTATTATGGCTTAATTTGACTAGTCCTAAGTCAATATAGTAGGTTGTTGTTGTTGTTATGTGCTATCGAGTCAGACCCGACTCATAGCAACCCCTCCTTGGGTTTCTGAGGCAGTATCACTGTGGAAGTAGATTGCCCCATCTTCCTTCCGAGGAGTGGCTGGTGGATTTGAACCATCAGCCTTCTGGTTAGCAGTCAAGTTTCTTAGCCACTATGCTACCAGAGCTCCCCAATATAGTATACTCACTATTATTATTGGTTATTAAAAAAATGAGATTTCCTAATTTTCATTAAGTATGGACCAAATCTTATCTGGAGCCAAGGATAATATAAGGTGAGTTTTGATTTGCTCCCAAATCCACACAACTTTGTAATATGAAAGGATTTTCTGAGACATAACAGACCTTGCATTTGGTGCAATTGTTTATTAAGGTAGAGGACTGAACTAGATCCTACAATCAAAGGTGCCCCTGTGTGATCCTGAGGCTCAGAGTCTGAGAACCCCTTTGAAAGTGTCCAATCATCCTCTAGCTGATAAGCTGAATAGAAAAATATCCACATTCAAGACAATAGGAGCTTTCTTCTCTCCCTTTGATATATATTTAAAAGCCTTTAAAATATTCCAGAAAAAAAAAAAAAAAAAGAAAGAAAGAAATAGATGTTACTTTCTTTAGCATTTGCTCTAAAAAGGATTTTCTACCCGGTCATCTCTAGAAGGTCATCTTTGAGATGTACAAGCCAGCCCTTCACTTAGGGCTCCTCTTGCACTCATATTCAACGTTCTTTCATTCGGTGGCCTTTATTAGCTTAACTCCTGGTGCTTGTAGCACATTTTTAAACAGCAACACTGGGAGGATGTAAATGCAGAATAATGTATCAGGACTCAAATTTGCATGGTCAAATGTCAAAAAAATTAGGCCTTCCCCAGCACCATGTCAAGAGCAATAACATAAGCAGACGAGCTCAACAGCAGGCATGCCATTAGCATTCAGCACAAGCTGTCATCACTGCCAGCAAGTGGAAGCAGTGGTCATTAGCTGGAACTCTGCCCGGGGAGCTTGCAAGTCTTCCTCCTCCCCCCCCCTTTTTTTTTTTTTTAGATTTTTATTTTTTCCCCATCATCTGACAGTATTTCACAGAGCCTCGCGATGCAATGCTGCCTCCCTGACAGGGAAGTCAAGAGGTGGGAATGTGTGTTTGGGGGAGAGTGAAAGGACCAGGGAGCAAAATCCATAATCGCCCACTGTCAGCTCGAGGGTACAGGAATTGCATTACCTATCGGATAAATACTCATTAAGAGTAATCACTTTATTTCAGCTCTGTAATGACATTAACAAGCTTGGAATACAGGGAATTACACGAGTCAGAACAAATAATTGAATATTCTACTGTGGCGGGAACACAGAGCAAGCCTGCCTTCATGTCCTGCCGGCTCCGAAGCCAGCACAAGCATGCAATTAGGTAATAAGCTTAAGCAGTATTACCCTGGCACTACTTATGCCACCACTGAGAAAAGAGGGAGTGTTAATTGTTCGCCTCTCACCTGCCTGTATTTCAGGCAACACAAATATGAGTAAGGTTACTGTGCTTTTATTTAAATGGGCTTTGTACGGAATTGAAATATACCAATGACAGTGGAATATGAAAGGAATCTGAGGCAGAATGGCATAAAGGAAAAAGAAAATACTGAAAGATGCTAGTTCCAAACTCTGATAACTGGGACAGTTTTCCTCCTTGAAAGAAAGGGAGGTAGATCAAAATTTGGCTAAAATATTCCAACTAAGGATACCCCAATAATACGAACAGGCTATACATGACATGGCAGCATTTCCAGCAGCCAATCCAACTTCAAAGTTACTATAAAGTCTCTTGAATATTTGCACTGAGGACTGATTCTTGCAAATCACTATCACTAGTACAACAGGGTTAATGGGTGTGGATGGTGGGAATGTTGATATAGACAAAGATATGAAAATGGCCATAAAAAGTGATGGACAGAGTCACACAGAATGTTATGTGTCTGTAAAGTGGCAAAATGGACCACAGTGTTTCTGTGTTGTGGAAAACCAGGACAGATGGTCAAAGGCTGGGAAGCAATGTGAGTCACTTGTATATTGGTAAACTAAGATCTGAAAGAGGAGAAAGCTGCATTGTGGCACCCTGTCTTGGTGCCACACACCAGTTAGTGTTGCTTGGCATCCTAGATTGCCTTAAGCATGAGTTAACATGATATGATGCGTCCAATTACACATGCTGTTGGAGAATGCCAAGGACTGACTCTAAAATGTGCTGCCCTCTTTGCACTCTACACAGAGGGTGGCCACCCGCCCTTCTTAGGGGTGCTGGCTAGATGAGAACAGATTGAGATGGGATGTGAGAGGCCTGGGAACCCTAGGGAAACCAGCATAGGTGGTAGAAGTTTATGGTTGGTTCCTACCACAACTCCAAATCTATGTAGTTATTCAGACAAGTCAATCTGCACTGAAGACTTGATAGGAAAACTCAATAATCATTTCTAGTCCTGACAGGTTAAGGGTCTCTAAGGCAAACCTCAATACACAACTGATTTGAAAATAAGAGAAAACAAATAAAGGGCTCTCCATATTCCCGAGGAAATGTCTTGTCTTTCACTCCTCCTGACAATCTCCCAATCAGGTATTTCCTTTATCATCTGTATCCTAATAGGACACATAGAACCATTATAAATCTAATTTTCTAAGTAGACCATCATCAGCCTTCACCAGAGTACTTGTCTCTAGCTTGTGTGGGTGTTCAAAAGTTATTATTTAATCAAGGCAAAGGGAAAAGAGACACATTTTCTCTTGAGAGTGTGTTAATAAATTTAAGATTGAGAACTGTACTAGGAAGTAGAGTGTTTATTGTGTGCCTTGTGTAAAACAGCTTGAAAATGTTGGAAGATTGTCCACTAGCCTGATCTTGAGAAAATAACACCTAGCATATTGACTTTTCAATACAAGACATCCTTCAAGCAGAAAATTGGATAAAATTTACAGAAAGAGGAGAAGGTATCCCCTTGCTCTCTGTGCCTCTCAGTCTCTAGCTCCTTCATTAGAAAGGGACCCTAGTCCATGAGCATCAACTATATTGGATCTTACATTCATAAAGTGTGTATTCTATTACACAAAGAGTTCTCTTAATTACCATTTATGGAAAACACAATTTACCATTTATTGATTGTATACCTATCTGTATTATTGAAATTGGGAAATGTACAACTCTTTTGGAGAAATAACATGCATACTATTCTTGTTATGTGCTGTCAAGTTAGCCCCAACTCATAGTGATCTCTCCTTGGGTTTCTGAGGCAGTATCACTACAGAAGTCGATTGCCCAACCTTCCTTCCAAGGAGTGGCTGGTGGGTTTGAACTGCAACATTCTGGTTAACAGTCAGGTGCCTTAGGCACTCTGCTACCAGAGCTCCTAATATACATACTAAGAAATATAATCTTCCCATATTTTACAGCTGTATTATATAAAGTGATAATATAAAATGAATTAATAGAGAAATGTTATTCATGTATTTGGTTGGCAAATATTGACTATATGCCAGGTACAATGCAATATGCCTTGCACACTGAAAGTGAAGAAGATTTGATGCATTTATTGATTAAGATCAGACTAAAGTCTTCAGTATGGATTACACCTCAACATTGTTGTTGTTAGGTGCCATCAAGTTGTTTCCGACCCATAGCGACCCGATGCACAGCAGAACAAATACTGCCCAATCCTGCACCAGCTCCGTGATCCCTGCTATATTTGAGCCCATCATCGCAGCCACTGTGACAATCCATCTCATTGAAGGCCTCCCCCTCTTTCATCAACCCTCCCTACCAAGCATGACATCCTTCTCTAGGGAATAGTCCCTTCTAAAAACATGACCAAATTAGGTGAGATGAAGTCTGGCCATTCTGGCTTCCAAGGAGCATTTTGGGTGCACTTACTCCAGGACAGATCTGTTAGATCTTTTAGCAGTCCACGGTGCTTTCAGCATTCTTCGCCAGCACCACAACTCAAAAGCATCAACTCTTTTTTGGTGTTCCTTATTCATTGTCC
>NW_006921968.1:251242-251728 GCF_000298275.1 Orycteropus afer afer | reverse complement strand
CTTTGCGTAGTCAATAAAACACAAGTAAACATATTTCTGGTATTCTTTGCCTTGAACCAAGATCTATATGACAACAGCTATGATATCCCTTGTTCCATGTCCTCTTCTGAATCCAGTTTGCACCCCTGGAAGTTCTCTGTCAGTATACTGTCACAAACATTTTTGAGTTATCTTCAGTAAGATCTTACTTGCATGTGATATTAATGATATTCATCTATAATTTCCACATGCTGTGGGATCACCTTTCCTTGGAATGTGTACATGGCAATGCCCAGACCTCTATGACTGCTGCTTGACAAAGCTCCAGCTGTCAAGAGTCTTGGGCGGAAGCCAAATCCACCTTTACTTTCGATTGTATTCTTGTCCATTATCGTAATTGCTACAATAATCTTTATGGTGATCCTGCTCCTTCTGGCTCATCCCAGAGGGTCCAAAACTGATTTTCATGTTTCCCATGAATCAGGCCGCCTTCCAGATGACTCTCTG
>NW_006921968.1:245236-246342 GCF_000298275.1 Orycteropus afer afer | reverse complement strand
ATGTCAGAAAAGACTCTGACACTTGTTCTTGAATGGAGAGTAATTAATTAAAGTATATGGCAGAAATGACAAAGTAAAGGAGCTGGACAGATTTCAAAGAGCAACTTAAGAAGACAAAATCAATTCTTATAATGAATGTCCAAAGACTTGTAATTAGAAAACCAAAAAGGAAGGACACGCTTGGGATTTCCCAAGCTCAAAGTACTGGAGAAAATGTCCAAGCCTTGAGTTGCAATAATGAAAGATTCTGTGGGCAAAATACTGAATGATGCAGGAAGCATAAAAATAAGAGTCACTGTCCCAAAAATAATTGATCGATGTTCATCTATTTCAGGAGGTGCCATAAGATCAAGAACCAATGGAATTAAAGGAAAAAGTCAGAGCTGCACTGAAGCAACTGGAGAAAAACAGGGCTCCAGGAATCGACGGATTATCCATTGAATTCTCTCAACAAATGGATGCCATGCAGGGCACATCTGTGCCAAGAAATTAGGAAGATAGCTACCTGGCCAACTGACTGGAAGAGATCTATATTTGTGCCCATTCCAAAGAAATGAGATTTCACAGAATGTGCAAATTATCGAACAAAATCAATATCAAACACAAGTAACATTTTGCTGAAGATAATTCAGAAATGGTTGCAACAGTTTATTGACAGAGAATTTACAGAAATTTAAGATGAATTCAGAAGAGGACGTGGAATGAGGGCTATCATTGCTGATGTCAGACGGATCTTGGCTCAAAGAAAAGAATACCAGAAAAATGTTTACTTGTATTTTATTTACTAGGCAAAAGCTTTCGACTGTGTGGATCATAACAAATTACGAGTATCATTGAGAATAATGGGAATTCCAGAACACTTAATTGTGCTCCAGTCCCTGGAGAAGAATATCATGCTTGGTAAGGTGAAGGGTCAGCAAAAAATGTGAATGTCCCCAAGAAATGGATTGACAACGTGGCCTCTGTGATGGGCTCCAGCATAGCAAGGATTGTGAAAATGTTGCAGGACCAGCCAAGTTTCATTCTGTTGCACAGAGGGTCTCTGTGAGTTGGAACTGACTCAATGACAGATAGCCACAACAAATACACACACACACACACACACA
>NW_006921968.1:244487-245136 GCF_000298275.1 Orycteropus afer afer | reverse complement strand
TATCCTCCCACAATTCTTCCGGTTTTTGGTTGTCGGTGTTCAATGCATCAAATCTATTCTTTAGATGATCTCTAAATTCAGGAGGCATATATTCAAGATCATATTTTGGCTGTCTTGGACTTATTTTAATTGTCTTCAACTTCAAGTTGTATTTGCATATGAGCAGTTTATGGTCTGTTCCACAATCAGCTCCTGGCCTGGTTTTGGCTAAAGATACTGAGCTTTTCCTTTGTCTCTTGCCGCAGATGTAGTCAATCTGATTCTTGTGTGTTCCATCTGGTGAAGTCCACGTGTAGAGCCTCTTTTTGTGTTGTTGAAAAAAGGTATTTGCAATGAACAAGTCCTTGGTTTTGCAAAATTCTACCATGTGAGTTCCAGCATTATTTCTGTCACCAAGGCCAAATTTTCCAACCATTGGTAATTCTTCTTTGTTTCCAAATTTCGCATCCCAGTCAACAATGATAATTAACACATTCTGATTGTATATTCGGCCAATTTCAGACCGCAGAAGGTGAAAAAAAAAGTCTTCAGTTTCCTTATCTTTGGCTTTGGTTGTTGGTGCATAAATTTGAATAATAGTCATATTAACAGGTCTTTCTTGTAGGCTGAGCAAATAATCTGAGAAGCTGGACTATATGAAGAGAAACGT
>NW_006921968.1:240720-241482 GCF_000298275.1 Orycteropus afer afer | reverse complement strand
TGAAATGGAATACATAAAGGTCAATATTGTAGGTATTAGTGAGCTGGAATGGACAGATATTGGTCATTTTGAATCAGACAATCATATGTTCTGCAATGCCAGGAATGACAAATAGGAGAGGAATGGTGTCACATTCACCATCACAGAGAATATTTCAAGATCTATCCTGAAGTACAATGCTGTCAGTGATAGGATAGTATCCATACACCTACAAGGGAGACTAGTTACTACTACTACTATTACTATTCAAATTTACACACCAATTACTAAAGCCAAATATGAAGAAATTTGAGATTTCTACAAACATCTGCAATCTGAAATTGACCAAAGATGCAATCAAGACATATTGATGATTACTGGTGATAGGAAAGCAAAAGTTGGAAACAAAGAAGATTCATCGGTACTTGGAAAATATGCCCTTATTGATAGAAATGGTGCAGGAGATGGCATGGTAGAATTTTGCAAGGATAATGACTTATTCATTATTAATACCATTTTTGAATAACATAAGTGGTGGCTATGTGTATGGACTCTGCCAGATAAAATACACAGGAATTAGATTGACTACATCTGTGAAAAATGTTATGGAGAAACTTAATATCTTCAGCCAGAACAAGGCGAAGACATGACTGTGGAACAGATTGTCAATTGCTCATATGTAAGTTCAAGTTGAAGGTAAAGAAATTTAAAACAGGTTCACAACAGCCAAAATATGAACTTGATTATAACCCACCTGAATGTGGAGACTATCTGAAGAATAGA
>NW_006921968.1:237745-239425 GCF_000298275.1 Orycteropus afer afer | reverse complement strand
TAGTTATCAGAAGTGGACCCAAATCATTCTTCCTAGACTGACTTAGTCTGGAAGCTCATCTGAAGCCTGTCCACCATGGGTGACCCTGTTGGTATTTGAAATACTGGTGGTACAGCTTCCAGGATCAAATCAACATGCAAGCCACCACTATGAGCACCTGATAGAGGAGTGGCAGTCACCCAGTACAGAATGGACTGAATCCTGACTCTGCTCAGTAAAAAGTTTCCTTCATTCTTATTCAAGCATCAGTGGATTTCTATGACAAGCTAGCATTGCCTTTAGGCAAAATGGCATGCTAGTATTAAACTCTTTGCTTACACATTTGTTCAAATAGTAAATTTATTTGCAAGACATGACCCCAATGCCTGAGGGCCTCTAGTCCCATGCTGCCAATAGCTACACCTTAGAGGCTAAATCACAGGAAGCTATTGAATAGATTAAAGTGCCCTTCACTAGACATATCTTGAGGGATAGCTTTTTATTTTCTTAAATATGCTAATGAAGTGAATTGTATTATGGATTGTCTAATGTTAAATATGAAACCAAATGATTGAAAGGTGAGATAGAAAATAGTGGATTATTATTTTTTTCTTCTGGATCTTATTGTCTTCATGGAAATTGCAGGGAAATCTTGAGAAAATTGTCATAGTCTCCAAAGACTAGCATAAAAATATCACAAAGTGGTTGGCTTTAAAGAATAGCTATTTATTGTCTCAAAGTTATGGAAGCTAGTTCAAGGCAGGTCTTATTTATTTTTTCTCAGGAATTTAACAGAAGAACTGTGCTAGGCCTCTCTCCTAGTGTTGGGAGGCTCTTGGCAATCCTTGGTAACCTTTCCTGCGATACAGATGCATACATTTCCATCATCCGATGTCTTTCCCCCTGTGTGTCTGTGTCTGTTCTTCTTTTACGGAAGACACCACTTAGGAGGGATTAGTACTAGAATCTAGACTACTTGGCTATGACTTAACTGATAATCTTGTCAAAGAATGAAATTATATCCCCAAATAAGTTACATTCACGGGTTGCCTTGTTGTTAGGTGCCGTTGAGTCATCTCCAACTCATAGCAACCCTATACACAGCAGAACAAAACACCACCGGGTCCACTGCCAGCTCCACAATCACTGCTATACTTGAGCCCATCATCGCAGTCACCATGTCAATCCATCTTGTTTAGGGCCTTCCCCTCTTTCGTTGATGCTCCATCTTACCAAGCATGACATCCTTCTCCAGGGAATGGTCCCTTCTGACAACATGACCCAAGTAAGTGAGACAAAGTCTGGCCATTCTCGTTTCCGAGGAACATTCCAGCTGCACATCCTCCAGGACAGATTTGTTATTTCTTTTAGCATTCCATGGTTCTTTCAGCATTCTCTGCCAGCACCACAACTCAAAAGTATCAATTCTTCTTTGTCTTCCTTATTCATTGTTCAGCTCTCACATGCATATGAGGCGATTGAAAATACTGTGGCTTGGGTCAGGCACACCTTCATCTTCAATGAAACATCTTTGCTCTTCAGCACTTGAAAGAGGTCCTTTGCAGCTGACTTTCCCAGTGCTATATGTCATTTGATGTCCTGAATGCTGCTTCCACTGGCGTCAATTGTAGAACCAAGCAATGTGAAATCTTTGACAACTTTAATCTTTTCTCCATTTCTAATGATGCTGTTTATAAGTCC
>NW_006921968.1:230505-237097 GCF_000298275.1 Orycteropus afer afer | reverse complement strand
ATTGATGATATTGTTTGATAATTTCCACATTCTATAGGTTCACCTTTGTTTGGAATGGGTACAAATATGGACCTCTTCCAGTCAGTTGGCCAGGTAGCTGTCTTCCAAATCTCTTGGCATAACCAAGTGAGTGCCTCCAGTGCGGCATCTGTTTGTTGAAACATCTCAGTGGGTATTCCATCAGTTCCTGGAACCTTGCTTTTCGACAATTACTTCAGTACAGCTTCGACTTCTTCCTTCAATATCATTGGTTCTTGATCATGTGTCACCTCCTGAAATGGTTGAAGATTGACTGTTGTCTTTGGTACAGTGACTCTATGTATTCCTTCCTGCTTCTTTTGGTGCTTCCTGTGTCATTCACTATTTTGCCCATAGAATCTTTCAGTATTGCAACTCGAGGCTTAACTGTTTTCCTCAGTTCTTTCAGCTTGAGAGTTGCCAAGTGTGTTCTTTCTGTTTGGTTTTCTAACTCCAAGTCTTTGCATATTTCATTATACTAACTGGCTTTGTCTGCTCAAGTTGCTCTTTGAAATCTGTTTAGGTCTTTTATCTTGTCATTTCTTCCATTTTCTTTGGCTACTCTCTGATCAAGGGCAAGCGTCCAAATCTCTTCTGTCATGTGTTTTGGTCTTTTCATTTTTTCTTGTCTTTTTAATAACCTCTTGCTTTCTTCATGGATGATGTTCTTGATGTCATCCCACAATTCTGGTTTTCAGTCATTGGTGTTCAATGTATCAAATTTATTCTTTAGATGGTCTCTTCAGAGGAGATATATTCCAGATCATATTTTGGCTCTCATGGACTTGTCTTAATTGTCTTCAACTTCAAGTTGAACTTGCATATGAGCAATTTATGGTCTGTTCCACTATCAGCTCCTGGCCTTATTTTAGCTGAAGATATTGAGCTTTTCCATCGCCTCTTGCAAAAGATGTATCAATCTGATTCCTATGTATTCAATCTGCTGAAGTCCACGTGTATATCCACCATTTGTGTTGTTGAAAAAAGGTGTTTGTAATGAGTAAGTCGTTAGTCTTGCAAAATTCTATCATGCGATCTCCAGAATCATTTCTGTCACCAAGGCCAAATTTTCCAACTACCAGTGATTCTTCTTTGTTTCCAACTTTTGCATTCCAGTCACCAGTGACAATACATCTTGATTGTACTTTTGGTTAATGTCAGACTATAGAAGTTGATAAAAGTCTTCAATTTCCTCATCTTTGGTTTTGGTGGTTGGTGCATAAATGTGAATAATAGTCATATTAACTGGTCTTCTTTGTAGACATATGGATATTATCCTATCACTCACAGCATTGTACTTCAGGACAGATCTTGAAATATCCTCTGTGATGATGAATGCCACAGCATTCCTCTTCAAATTGTCATTCCCACCATAGTAGATCCTATGCTTGTCTGATTCAAAATGGCCAAAAACAGTCCACTTCAGCTCACTGATGCCTAGGGTGTTAATCTTTATGCATTCCATTTCATTTTTGACAACTTCTAATTTCCTAGATTCATAGTTTGTACATTTCATGTTCCTATTTTTAATGGATGTTTTCAGCTGTTTCTCCTCAATTTGAGTCATGTCACAACAGCAAATGGAGGTCTTGAAAGCTTACTTTATCCATATCAATAAGGTTGGTTCTACTCTGATGATGTAGTGCTTTCCCAGTTGATTTTGAAACCTTCCAACCTAAAGGATGCATCCTGCTGCACTTCTTCAGACAGTGTTGCTGGACTATTCATATAGTTGCCTAGTAATATAAGAGACAGTGTTTCTCTGCTATTCATAAAGTTTTTCCTGACCAATTGTTTGAGAATTGGATGGCTTCTTCCTTCTTCCTAGTCCATCTCAGTCTGCAAGTCATGCTGAAACCTGTGCACCATGTGCAACCCTGCTGGCAGTTTAAACACCTGTGGCAAAGCCTCAAGCCTCCCACCAACACACCACCACAGTATGACAAACCGACAGACAAGTTTGTCTTCCTTAACTGTTAGAAACCTCTCCACCCTCGTCCCGCTGGCTTTCCTTTCTTTTCCCCTCTGCTCTCCTGCCACTTGGGGATGGAGGAGTTAGAATTAAAAGACGTCTTTTTTGGGACATAATTCAATCCTGTCCATAATAACAATCACTGTAATTAATTGGATATATTAGTGAATTGCTGGTTATGAAGTCAATATAAGATAGTGCCCATTATGTTATTAAATGTAAATAGTAATACATCATCAAAGGTAATTTAAAAATCCATTTCAAAATAGAAAACAAAATGTATGCATAAGGAAAACATAAATATATAACAGATTCATTTTGGTTTTAACTTTTTATCATGCTTTGATTGAAAGTTTGCAGAGCAAATTTTTTTTTTTTTTCCATTCATCAGTTCATACACATTTTGCTTTGTGACATTGATTGCATCCTCACAGTGAAACACGACTCTTCCCACTTCCTTCTTGTTTTCATCATTCCATTAGTTCTTCTTTCCTATCCGCTTCTGCTCTCTGAGGTTATTCCTGGGAAAATCCTCCCCTTTTAATCTCCTATAGCTAATTGTTCCAAAGAGTGTGTATCTTCCTGATGTTATTGTTCACATTCTAGATCCGTCTGTTGCTTGGCTGAAAGTTAAGCCACAGGATGAGGTTGGTTCCAGGCTTGAAGGTTGAGAAAGGGCCAGAGTCTCAAGGTTTCCACCATTCTTTATCCAACATGGAAGGCTGGTCATTTTTTTATGATTTTGAATGTTCCACATGTTTCTCCCACTCTATCCAAGACCTTCTATTGTGATCTTTTCAGAGCGGTTGGCAATGGCAGCTTGGACCATCTAGTTCTTCTGGTCTCAGGGTCATGGAGGTCCTTTAGGCCTTTGAACTAATTATTTCCTTGAATATTTTATTATTATTATTATTTCACTCTTCTTTGCTTCAAATAGTTGTACCTTAGATGTCCACTACAAGCTTTTAAGACCCTAGTTGCTACTCAACAAAGTAGAATGTAGTACACTACCATTGTGGACTGTGTTATGTCAGTTGATCTAGATGTCCTCCAAGACTGAAATCCTGAGCCCCCAGCCTAGTAACTCATTCCCTCGAGGTTTTTGGTAAAGGCTGAAAAGTTTTCATAAATATGCCTCCTGTAGGCTCTGTAGGAGTTCTGGTGGCATAGTGCCTAAGGCATTTGACTGCTAACCAGAAGAATGACAGTTCAAACACACTAGCCACTCCTCAGAAGAAGATTGGGCAATTACTTCCATAGAGATACCACCTTGGAAACCCAAGGAGGGTTTGCTATGAGTCAGAACCAAGTTGATGGCAGTGAGGTTGGTTTGGGGTATGGCTATGCTCTATACTATATAGTGTACATGCTATATTCATGGATATATTTACAGCACATATAAATACATATATAGAAATATTCTCTGTCAAACCCATATATATTCATGTGAGTAGTCCCATTCCCCTTCAGACATTTGTTCAGCTTGTGTGCTATCTATGGACCTACTCATAGATTAATATTCAATGCTATCACAGGATTGTGCATGTAATAGTGTTTCAGCTCTTGAGTGCTGCTGTAACAGACATACAACAAATGTATGGTGTGAACAAACAGGAGTGTATTCTCTTCCAGTTTAGGAGGCCAGAAGCCCAAGTTCAAAGTGCCAGCTCTAGGGGCTGGGTGAAGGTCAGTGGTACTTAGGCAGTTTCCATCTTTTGCTCTTGTGAATAATGCTATATTGAACATGCATATATATATATATATATTTGTGTCACAGATCTCATTTCTCCAGAATAAATATCTAGTAGTGATATTACTGGATCATATGATATTTCTATTTCCAACTTTTTAAGAAAATGTCAGATCATTTACCACAGTTGTTGCACATTATATAATTCCATCAATAGTGTATGAGGGTTCTACTCTCTCCACACCCTCTTTAGCATTTTTTGTTTTCTCTTTCCTTGAAATTTGATATCAATGTTGGAGTGAGCCAATAACTTTTATTTTTGTTTTGATTTGTTTCCATCTAATGGCTGCTGGTAGGATAATACCCATACATCTACAAGGGAGACCACTTAATATTAATATTTTTCAAATTTAAACAGCAAATACTAGAGCCAAAGATGAAGAAATTGAAGACTTTCACCTACTTCTGCTGTCTAAAATAGACCAAACTGACAAATAAGATGTATTGATTGCTACAGGTAATTGGAATGTGAATGTTGTAAACAAAGAAAAATCATCGGTAGTTGGAAAATATAGCCTTGGTGTTAGAAATTAAACCAGAGATAGTATGGTAGAATTTTGTAAGACCAATGACTTATTAATTGAAAATACCCCTTTTCAACAACATAAACAGCAGCTATATGCATGGACCTCACCAGATGGAATACATAGGAATCAAATAAACTGTTTTATTTTTTTATTTATTTTTGTTGTTGTTGTTAGGTGCAGTCGAGTAATCTCCAACTCATAACGACCCTATGCACAGCAGAATAAAACACTGTCTGGTTCTGTGCCAGCTCCGTGATCCCTGCTATACTTGAACTCATCATAGCAGCCACTATGTCAATCCATCTCATTGAGGGCCTTCCCTTCCCTTGTCGACCCTCCACCTTACCAAGCATGACATCTTTCTCCAGGGAATGGTCCTTTCTGACAACATGACCAAAGTAGGTGAGATGAAGTCTGGCCATTCTCGCTTTCAAGAAGCAGTCTAGCTGCACTTCCTCCAGGAAAGATCTGTTAGTTTCTTTTAGCAGTCCATGGGACTTTCAACATTCTTTCCAGCACCACATCTCAAAAGCCATCAGTTCTTCTTCGGTCTTCTTTATTCACTGTCCAGCTCTCACATGTACATGAGGTGATTGAAATTGTCATGTTTCTGTCAGGTGCATCTTAGTCCTCAAGGAGACATCTTTGCTCCTCAGCACTTGAAAGAAGTCCTTTGCAGCTGACTTGTCCAGTGCTATATGTTGTCTGATGTCCATACTGCTACCTCCACTGGTGTTGATTGTAGAACCAAGTATTGTGAAGTCTTTGACAACTTTAATCTTTTCTCAATTAATTGTGATTTTTTTTTACAGGTCCAGCCGTGAGATTTTTTTTTTTTTTTCTTTATAATGAGATGTAATCCATACTGAAGACTGTAGTCTACAGTCTTCATCATTAAGTGTTTCAAGTCATCCTCACTTTCAGCAAGCAAAGTTGTGTCATTAGCATATCACAGGACATTAATGATTCTTCCTCCAATCCTGATGCCACATTCTTCTTCATATGGTCCAGCTTCTTGGATAATTTGCTCAGCATATAGACTGAATAAGTATGTTAAAAGGATACAACCCTGACACAATGTCTTCTTGATTTTAAACCATGCAGTGTCCCCTTGTTCTGTTGGAACCACAGCCTCCTGGTCTATGTACAGGTTCCTCATGAGTACAATTAAGTGTTCTGGAATTCCCATTCTTCTCAATGTTATCCACACAATCAAATACCGTTGCATAGTCAATAAAACACAAGTAAACATCTTTCTGGTATCCTTTGCTTTAAGCCAAAATCCATTTGACATCAGCAATGATGTCCCTTGTTCCACATCCTCTTCTGAAACCAGCCTGCACCTCAGGAAGGTCTCTGTCAATATACTGCTGTAACCATTTTTGAATTATCTTCAGTAAGATTTTAGTTGCATGCAATATTAATGATATTGTTTGATAATTTTTACATTCTGTAGGATCACCTCTCTTTGGAATGGGCACAAATATGGATTTCTTCCAGTCAGTTGGCCAGGTAGCTGTCTGCCAAGTCCAGCCTCAGCTGTGGGTCTCTGGAGGGAGAGGTGGTGTCAGCGAGGTGAAGGAGACACACTCACACCAGATGAAGATGTGCCCCATATAATGAGGTGGCCTTCTTTATTTTATACTATATTGCAGATTACACGAGATAATGACAAAGCAAAACGACAAACCCACAATTCTGGGTACATTCTTGAATCAGTTCATGGCTGTGTGCTATTAAGTTTACAATAACAACTATGTTTATCACACTTTACAGCAGTGGGCTATTAACTTTATAATAACAACTACATTTATCACACTTTATGAATTACTTGTGTTCCTGTTTACTGGGAACATCCCAGAAGTTTCCCTTAATCTAGAACATCTTATTTCCAAGTAAATACAAGTTTAATCCTGTTATAGTTAACTATATCCAAAACTTATAAAACTATTATTGAACTTATAAACTAGACTTATGTCTTATCTTATCTAACTTATCTACCAGTAACATTATATGAGTGAAATGTGCTAGACAATGGGGTTAACTAAGGCATGAGGAAATGGTCAGGGTGAAGTAAACAACATGGGGCCAGAACGTGTGACTCAACCTTGTGGTTGGCACCATTCCCTGAGTTACTACCAGCCTGGGGGTGCAGATGGGTCTACATAGTCCATCAACATATACTTGTGGCCATTTAATTTCTTAAAGTAACTGTTCCATTGCTTGATTAGAATATTTCTCTGTGCAGTAGTTTTACACCTAGGCCCTGATCATTTTAATCTCTCTAAGAAAGGGAGAGAGTTAAAAGGAACTCTTTTTCCATCT
>NW_006921968.1:228208-230201 GCF_000298275.1 Orycteropus afer afer | reverse complement strand
GGGCCTTTCCAGCTCTGGCTCATCATGGGGATTTCTAGGAAAACCGGGGTTTTTGGAATTGGAAATCAGAGAGTCATCTGGAAGGCGGCCTGATTCATGGGAAACATGAAAGTCAGTTTTGGACTCTCTGGGATGAACCACAAGGAGCATGATCACCATAAAGATTATTGTAGCAATTACGATAATGGACCAGAATACAATAGAAAGTAAAAAGTGGAATTGCCTTCTGCCCAAGACTCTTGACAGCTGGAGCTTTGTCAAGCAGCAGTCGAAGAGGTGTGGGCATCACCAGCTGTCCTCTAAATCTCTTGACATAACCAAGTGAGTGGGTCCAGTGGGGCATCCATTTGTTGAAACATCTCAGTGGGTATTCTGTCAGTTCCTGGAGTCTTGTTCTTTGCCAATTCCTTTAGTTCAGCTTCAACTTCTTCTTTCAATACCATTGGTTCTTGATCATATGCCATCTCTTGAAATGGATGAAGATCGACCAGTTCTTTTTGGTACAGTGACTCTGTGCATTGCTTCCATCTTCTTTTGATCTTTTCTGCATCATTCAATATTTTGCCCATAGAGTCTTTCGATATTTAAACTCGAGGCTTGACGTTTTTCCTCAGTTCTTTCAGCTTGAGAAATGCCAAGTGTGTTCTTCCCTTTTGGTTTTCTAACTCTAAGTCTTTGCATATTTCATTATAGTAATTGTCTTTGTCTGCTCGAGCTGTTCTTTTAAATCTTCTGTATATCTCCTTTATCTTGTCATTTCTTCCATTTGCTTTAGCTAGTCTCTGTTCAAGGGCAAGTTTCAGAGTCTCTTCTGACATCCATTTTGGTATTTTCATTTTTTCCTGACTTTTTATTGACCTCTTGCTTTCTTCATGGATGATGTTCTTGATGTCATCCACAATTCTTCTGCTTTTCAGTCATTGGTGTTCAATGTATCAAATCTGTTCTTTAGATGGTCTCTAAATTCAGGAGGGCTATTATCAAGGTTTTGTTTTGGCTCTTGTGGTCTTGTTTTAATTGTCTTCAACTTCAAGTAGACCTTGCATATGAGCAACTGATTGTTCTACAATCAGCTCCTGGCCTGGTTTTGGCTGAAGATATTGAGATTTTCCATCGCCTCTTACCACAGATGTAGTCTATCTGATTCCTGTGTATTGCATCTGCCAAAGTTCACATGTATATCCGCCATTTGTGTTGTTGCAAAAAGGTATTGGCAATGAATAAGTGTTTGGTCTTCCAAAATTCTATCTTGCAATCTCCAGCATTATTTCTGCCACCAAGGCCAAATTTTGTAGCTACCAGTGATTCTTCTTTTTTTCTAACTTTTGCATTCCAGTCACCAGCGATATCACATCTTGACTGCACATTTGGTCAGTTTCAGACTGCAGAAGTTGATAAAAATCTTCAATTTCCTCATCTTTTGCTTTGGTGGTTGGTGTATGAATTTGAATAATAATAGTATTAACTGGTCCTCCTTTTAGGAGTGTGAATATTATCCTGTCACTGACAGCATTGTACTTCAGGACAAATCTTGAAACATCCTTTGTGATGATGAGTGCCACAACATTTCTCTTCAAGTTGTTATTTCCACCATAGTAGATCATAGTGTTGTCTGTCAAAATGGAAAAAACCAGTCCATTTCAGCTCACTAATGCATATAAATCTTTATGCATTCCATTGCATTGTGGACAACTTCCAAACTTCCTATATTCATACATCACACATTGCATGTTCTTATTATTAATGGATGTTTGCATCTGTTTCTCTTCAATTTGAGTCATGTCACATCAGCAAATGGAGGTCTTGAAAGCATTGTTGTTGTTGTTAAGTGCTGTCGAGTCGTTTCCGACTCATAGTGACCCCATGCACACCAGAACGAAACACTGCCCGATCCCGCGCCAGCCCCACAATCCCTGCTATACTTGAGCCCATCATCACAGCCAACGTATCAATCCATCTCCTTGAAGGCCTCCCCCTCTTTCGTTGACCCTCC
>NW_006921968.1:221409-226003 GCF_000298275.1 Orycteropus afer afer | reverse complement strand
TTTCTCTTTTCCATATGAGTAAGGCTGGGTTTACTCAGATGTTGCAGCTCTTTCCCAGTCCTATTTTGCGAGCCTTTTAGCCTAAACGGACTATTTGTCCATATAAGTAAGTTGGGTCCTACTTTGATGACTCCACGGCACTTAACAACAACAACAACTTTGATGATGGAGCTCTTTCCTATTCGTATTTTGTATGCTTCTGACCTAAGCAGTTCATTCTCCTGCACTGTATCGGATAATGTTTCCGGGTGATTCCTCAAGTTGTGCAGTAATGTATCAGACAGTGTTTCTCTGCTGGCCAGTTCTTTGTGAAGTGGATGGCCTCTTCCTTCTTCCTAGTCTGTCTCAGTCTGTAAGCTGCATTGAAACCTGTGCAACCCTGCTGGCACTTGAAATACTGGTGGCTCAGCCTCAAGCCTTACAGCAACACACAAGCCACCGTAGTACGGCAAACTGATAGGCAAGTTTGTCTCGCTTAGGTGTTCAAGACTCCTCAGCCCTCCCTGTGCCTGGATCCCGGGCTGCTGCTCAGCTTTGCCATGCCCTCTGACTTCTCTTTTCTCTGCTCTCCTGGCTGGTGTGGGTAGGGCCTGGGTCACTTCCTTTACCTGGATCCCTGGCTGATGTTCTTCTCTGCCATGCAGTTCTGTCAAATCAACTACATCTGTGGACATAAAAGATCAATATTGTTGTTGTTAGGTGCCATTGAGTCATCTCTGACTTATGGTGACCTTATGTGCATCCAAACAAAACACTGCCCTGTCCTGTGCCAGCCCCATGATCTTTGGTATACCTGAGCCCATCGTTGCAACCACTGTCTCAATACATCTTGTTGAGGGCCTTCTCCTTTTTTGTTGTCTCTCCACTTTGCCAAGCATGATATTCTTATCCAAGGAATGGTCCCTTCTGACAACACGACCAAAGTAGGTGAGACAAAGTTTGGCCATTCTCGCTTCCAAAGAGCATTCCGATTACACTTTTTTCCAGGAAAGATTTGTTAGTTCTTTTTGCAGTCTATGGTACTTTCAGCATTTTTTGCCAACACCACAACTCAATAGCATTGACTCTTCTTTTGTCTTCCTTTTTCATTTCCCACCTCTTACACATATAGAGGTGATTGAAAATACCATGGCTTTTATCAATTGCATCTTAGGCTTCAAGGACATATTTTTGCTCTTCAGGACTTTAAAGAGGTCTTTTGCAACAGATTTGCCCAATGTAATATGTCTTTTGATGTCTTACCTGCTGCTTCCATTGACATAGATTGTAGAATTATGTAATATGAAGTCTTTGACAACTTCAACCTTTTCTCCATTTATCATGATGCTGCTTATTGTTCTCATCATGAGGATTTTTGTTTTCTTTATATTAGGGTGTAATCCATACTGCAGACTGTAATCTTCAGTCTTCATCAGTTAGTGTTTCAAGTCATCCTCACTTTCAGTGAGCAAAGTTTTGTTGTCTGAATAACATAGGTTGTTAATGAGTCTTCCTCCAATTCTGATGCACGTTCTTCTTCATATAGTCCAGGTTCTTGGTTTATTTGTTCAACATACAGATTGAATAAATATAGTGAAAGGATACAACCCTGACACATTCCCTTCTTGATTTTAAACCACGCAATGTCCCCTTGTTCTGTTCAAATGACAGCCTCCTTGTCTATGTTCAGGTTCCTCATGAGCACAATTAAATGTTCTGGAATTCTCATTCTACTCAATGTTATCCATAATTTGTTATGACCCACACCATTGAATGACTTTGCATAATCAATAAAACACAAGTAAACAGCTTTCTGGGATTCTTTGCTTTGAACCAAGATCCATCTGACATCAGCAATGATATCTTTCCTTCCATGTCCTCTTCTGAATCCAGCTTGCATTTCTGGAAGTTCTGTCAATATACTGCTGTGACTGTTTTTAAATTGTCTTCAGTAAGATTTTACTTGCATGCAGTATTAGCGATATTGTTTGATAATTTCCACATTCGATGAGATCACCTTTTTTGGAATGGGTACAAATATGGATCTTTTGCAATCAGTTGGCCAGGTAGTTGCCTTTCAAATCTCTTGGCATAGCTGAGTGAGTGTCTCTAGGGTGGCATCCATTTGTTGAAACATCTCAATGGATATTCTGTCAATTCCTGGAGCCTTGTTCTTCACCACTTCCTTCAGTGCAAATTTGACTTCCTTCAACACCATTAGTTATTAATCATATGCCACCTCCTGAAATGGATGAACATCAACCAATCATTTTTGGTACAGTGACTCTGTGTATTCCTTCCATCTTTTTTTGATGTTTCCTCTATCATTCAATATACTGTCCATAGAATCTTTCAGTATTGCAACTTGATTCTTAAATTTCCTCTTCAGTTCTTTCAGTTTGAGAAATGCCGAGCTTGTTCTTCCCTTTTGGTTTTCTAACTCCATGTCTCTGCACGTTTCATTTTAGTAATTGACTTCATCTTCTCCAGCTGCTCTTTGAAATCTTCTATTTAGCTATTTTATCTTGTCATTTCTTCCCTTTGCTTTAGCTTCAGTCCATTCAAGAGCTA
Source organism: Orycteropus afer afer (assembly GCF_000298275.1). Classification (NCBI taxonomy): domain Eukaryota; kingdom Metazoa; phylum Chordata; class Mammalia; order Tubulidentata; family Orycteropodidae; genus Orycteropus; species Orycteropus afer. The sequence goes on along the minus strand of NW_006921968.1, from coordinate 223,453 downwards.
GTTTCAGAATCTCTTCTGACATCCATTTTGGTCTTTTCTGTCTTTTTTATGACCTTTTGCCTTCTTCATGAATGATGTTCTTGAAGTCATCACACAATTCCTCTGGTTTTCGGTCATTGGTGTTCAATGCATCAAATTTATTCTTTAAGGGGTCTCTAAATTCAGGAGGAATATAATCAAGGTCATAGTCTGGCTTTTGTGGACTTGTTTTAATTGTCCTCAACTTCAACTTGAGCTTGCTAATGGGAAGTTGATGGTCGGTTCCACAACCAGCTCCTGAGCTTGTTTTGGCTGAAGATACTAAGGGTTTCCATTGGCTCTTACTGCAGGTGTAGTCAATCTAATTCCTGAGTACTCCATCTGGTGAAATCCACATGTATATCTGTCATTTGTGTTGTTGACAAAAGGCATTTGCAACGAATATGTTGTTGATCTTGCAAAATTCTGTCATGCGATCTCCTGCATTATTTCTGCCAACAAGGACAAAATTTCCAACTACCAGTGATTCTTCTCTGTTTCCAACGTTTGCATTCCAGTCACCAGTGATAATCAGACATCTTGCTTGCATGCCTGGTCAATTTCAGACTGCAGAAGTTGATAAAAATCTTTAACTTCCTCATTTTTCACTTTGGTGGTTGGTGTGTAAATTTGAATAATAGGAGTATTAGCTGGCTTTCCTTGTAGGTGTATGGATATTATTCTATCGCTGACAGCATTGTACTTCAGGATAGATATTGAAACATCCCTTGTGATGACGAATGCCACACCACTCCTCTTCAATTTATCATTCCTGGCATAGTAGACATATGGTTATCTGATTCCAAGTGGCCAAACTGTTCCATTTCAGCTCACTAACGCCTAGGATATCAATCTTTTTGTGTTCCATTTCATTTTTGACAACTTCCAGTTTTCCTAGATTCATACTTCATGCATTCTATCTTCCACTTACCAATGGATGTTTGCAGCTATTTCTTTCCATATTGAGTCATCACTCTTCAGCCAATGTAGGCCCTGAAAGCTCTACTTTATCTATTAAGGTAGGCTGTACTCTGATTACACAGCTCTTTCCCAGTCATATTTTGAGTGCCTTCCAACTGAGTGGGTCATATTCATTCCATCATTGTATCAGACAACGTTTCAGGGCTATTCATAAAATTTTCCAGTAATATATCAGACAGTGTTTCACTACTCTTCATAAGGTTTTCACTGGTCAATTCTTTGAGAAGTGGATGGCCTCTTCCTTCTTCTGAGTCTGTCTCAGTCTGGAAGCTCCACTGAAACTGGCCCACCATGGGCACCCCTGCTGGCACTGCCTCTAGCCTCACTACAACACATAAACCACCATAGTACGACAAAGCTATAGACAAGTTCATATCCCTTAGCTGTTCCAAACACTCCACCTACTTCCTGGGCTACCCGTTCCTGTTTCTGCCAGCCCTGTCTGCTGCTGCTCCCTGCCACCTGGGGCTCTCCCCCTTCCCCCACCTTACCTGATCTGACCAACCACCCTGTCTGCCACTGCTCCCTTCTGCCTAGGGGCTGTCCCTCACCTGCCTTACCTGTTTCAGCTGCCAGCCCTGTCTGCCACTGTTCCCTGCCACCTAGGGGCTATCTGCCACCCACCTTACCTGTTCTGGCCACTGTCACTGTGATTGACAGAAGATGAATACAATCAGTCAAAACAAGGCCAGGAGCTGACTGTGGAGCAGTCCATAAATTGCTTAAATGAAAGTTCAACTTGAAGCTGAAGAAAATTAAAACAAATCCATTGCAGCCAAAATACAATCTTTGTTACATCCAACCTGAATTTAGAGACCATTTGAAAAAGAAATTTCACGCACTGAACACCAATGACTGAAGACCACGTGAGTTGTGAGATGACATTAAGGATATCACATATGGAGATAGCAAAAGGTCATTAAAAAGACAGAAAAGGAAAAAAATGGAAGTCAGAAGAGACTCTGAAACTTGTATTAAATGAAGAGTAGCTAAAGTGAATGGAAGAAATCATGAAATAAAAGAGCTGAAAAGAAGATTTCAAAGG
>NW_006921968.1:219270-220409 GCF_000298275.1 Orycteropus afer afer | reverse complement strand
AGATCAAAACTACAGTCTTCAGAATGGATAACACTTCAACATAAAGAAAACAAAAATCCTCACAACTGCACCAATAAGAAGTATCATGATAAATGGGAAAAGATTGAAGTTGTCAGGAATTTCATTTTACTTGAATCCATAGTCGATAGCCATGGAAGCAGCAGGCAAGAAATCAGATGTGTTACTTCACTTGACAAATCTACTGAAAAAGATGTCTTTAAAGTCTTAAGGAGCAAAGTTGTCACTTTGAAGACTAAGGTGCACTGAACATAAGCTATGGCATTTTTGGTTACTTCCCATGTGTGTGAAAGCTGGACAATGAATACGGAAGACCAACAAAGAGTTGATGCCTTTCAATTGTGGCATTGGTGAAGAATACTGAAAATACAATGGAATGCTAGAAGAACAAACCAATCTGTCCTGGAAAAAGTGCAGCCAAAACGTTCCTTAGACGTGACCATGGCCAGATTTCTTCTCACATACTATGGTCATGTTGTCAGAAGAGACCAGTCCCTGGAGAAGGATATCATGCTTGGTAAAGTGGAGAGTCAACAAAAAAAGGGGAAGACCCTAAAAAGATGTATTGACACAGTGGCTGCAACAGTGGACTCAAGCACAGCAAGGATTGTAAGGATGGTGCAGGACCAGGCAGTGTTTCATTGCATTGTACATAGAGGTACTATGAGAGGGAGCTGAGTTGACAGAACCTAAAAACAAAAACAGAAAAATTTTACTTGTGTATGCTATTAATGATATTATTTAACAATTTCCACCTCCTGTTGAACCACCTTTCTTTGAAAGGGGCACAGATCTCTTCCACTCAGTTCATTACATAGCCATCTTCCAAATTTCCTGGGGTAAAGGAGTGCTTCTACCATTGCATACATTTGTTGAAACATTTCAAAGGTATTCTGTCAATTCCTAGACTCCTGTTTTTCACCAGTTCCTTCAGTGCAACTTGAAATTCTTCCTTCAATACCATTGTTTTTTGATTATATACTAAAATGGTTGAACTTTGAGCAATTCTTTTTGGTAGAGTCATTGTGTATTCCTTCCATTTTCTTTGGATGTTTCCTACATTGTTCAATATTTTGCCCATACAATACCTCAGTATTGTAACTCAGGGCTTTAGTTTTTTC
>NW_006921968.1:217504-218500 GCF_000298275.1 Orycteropus afer afer | reverse complement strand
AAGGAAGAGGCTATCGACTTCTCAAAGAATTGCCCAGTGAAAACCTTATGAATAGCAGTGAGACACTCTCTTATATATTTTGGAAAATTTTATGAATAGCCCTAAAACGTTATTTGATATAGTGCTGGAAGATGAGCATCTCAGGTTGGAAGGCACTCAAAATGCAACTGGGAAACAGCTGCTGCATCAGACTAGAGCTGACCTTAATGATGTGGATAGAGTAAAGCTTTCAGGACTTCCATTTGCTGATGTGGCTTGACTCAAAATGAGAAGAAACAGCTGCAAACTTTCATTAATAATTTGAACATAGAATGTACAAAGTATGAATCTAGGAAAATTGGAAGTTGTAAAAAATGAGATGGAATGCATAAACATTGATATCTTAGGCATTAGTGAGCTGAAATGGACTGGTTTTGACCATCTTGAATCTGATAATCATATGATTTACTATGCTGGAAATGAAAAATTGAAGAGGATTGGTGTGGCATTCATAATCCCAAAGAACATTTCAAGATGTATCCTGAGGGACAATGCTGTCAGTGGTAGGATAATATTCATACATATACAAGTAAGGCCAGTTAATACTACTATTATACAAAATTATGCACCAACCACCAAAACCAAGATGAGGAAATCGAAGATTTTTACCAACTTCCACAGTCTGAAATTGACCAAAAATGCAACCAAGATGTATTGATTATCACTAGTGATTGGAATACAAAAGTTGGAAACAAAGAAGAATCACCAGTAGTTGGAAAATATGGCCTTCATGATAGAAATAATGCTGGAGATCACATGATAGAAATAATGCTGGAGATCACATGATAGATTTTTTTTTTTTTAGGACCAATGCCATATTCATTGTAAATATCTTTTTTCAACAAAATAAATGGTGGCTATCTACGTGGACTTTGGCAGATGGAGTACACAGGAATCATATTGACTACATCTGTGGCATGAAGCTATGGAGAAGCTCAATATCTTCAGCCAAAGCAA
>NW_006921968.1:187106-206914 GCF_000298275.1 Orycteropus afer afer | reverse complement strand
CTATTCTTTAAATGGTCTCTACATTCAGGAGGAATATAATCAAGGTCATATTTTGGCTCTCGTGGACTTGTTTTCATTGTCTTTAACTTCAAGTGGAATTTGCATATGAGCAGTTGATGGTCTGTTCCACAATCAGCTCCTGGACTTGTTTTGACTGAAGATGTTGAGCTTCTCCATTGCCTCTTGCCACAGTAATTAATCTGATTCCTGTGTACTCCATCTAGCAAAGTGCACATGTATGGCTGTCGTTTGTGTTGTTGAAAATAGTTGTTTGCCATGAATAAGTTGTTGGTCTTGCAAAATTGTATCATGTGATCTCCAGTGTTATTTCTGTCACCAAGGCCAAATTTTCCAACTACCAATGATTCTTCTCTGTTTCCAACTTTTGAATTCCAGTCACCAGTGATAATCAGCATATCTTGTTTGCATGCCTGGTCAATTTCAGAGTGCAGAAATTGATAAAATTATTCAATTTCCTCATCTTTGGCTTTGGTGGTTGGTGAATACATATGAATAATAGTAGTAGTATCTTGCTATCCTTGTAGGTGTATGGATATTATTCTATTACTGACAGCATTGCACTTCAGCATAGATATTGAAACATCCTTTGTGACAATGAATGCCACACCATTCCTCTTCAATTTGTCATTCCCGGCAGAGTAGATCATAAGTTTATCTGATTCAAAATGGCCAAAACCAGTCCATTTCAGCTCACTAATGCCTAGTATATCAATTTTTATGTGTTTTAATTAATTTTTTACAACTTACAATTTTGCTAGATTCATACTTTGTACATTCTATGTTTCGATTATCAATGGATGTTTGCAGATATTTCTTCTTATGTTGGGTTGTGCCACTTTAGCAAAAGGAGGCCCCAAAAGCTCTACTTTATTTATATCATTAAGGTCAGCTCTACTCTGATGAGACAGCTCTTTCCCAGTCATATTTTGAGTGCCTTCCAACCTGAGGGGCTCATCTTCAAGCAATGTATTGGATAACATTTCAGGGCTATTCATAAAATTTTCCAGTAATATATCAGACAGTGTTTCACTACTCTTTATAAGGTTTTCACTGGCCAATTTTTGAGAAGTGGATGGCCTCTTCCTTCTTCTGAGTCTGTCTCAGTCTGGAAGTTCCAACAAAACTTGTCTACCATGGGAACCCCTGCTGGCACTGCCTCTAGCCTCACTGCAACACACAGGCCACCATAGTATGACAAATCGAAAGACAAGCCTGTCTCCCTTAGGGATTCCAACCATTCTGCTCACTTCCTGGGCTTCCCCCTACCTGTTCTGGCCACCGGCTCTGTTATTATTCATTGTGTTGTTGTTATGTGCCATCGAGTTGGACCCAACTCATAGCAACCCTTCCTTGGGTTTCCGAGGAGGTATCACTACAGAAGTAGACTGCCCAACCTTCCTTCTGAGGAGTGGCTGGTGGGTTTGAACCATTAGTCTTCTGGTTAGCAGTCAAGTGCCTTAGGCATTGTTAGCAGAGTAGAATTACATAAATAAATAAATAAACAAACAAACTCACTGCCATGGAGTTGATTTGCACTCATACTGACCCCTCATTGGGTTTATAAGGCTATAAATATTTACAGAAGTTGATTGCCCCATCTTCCTTCCACAGAGTGACACTTCTATTTTGAAAGGCAAGAAGTACTGTTTTTCCTACTGTCCAGGCCTACTCTGATATACCCCTTTAGTGTTCAAGGTCACCACCCATCTGTCAGTCTTATTATATTCTGGTGGCTTGTATGCTTCTAGGAGCTCTGGTGGCATAGTCCCTATGCCATAGGCTTTAGACTGCTAACCAGAAGGGTGGTTGTTCAAATCCCCTTGTCACTATGGGAGGAAGAGGGATCAATCCACTTCCATAAAGATTTACCACCTCAGAAACCCAATGGGGGAATGAATGGACTAGATGGCAGTGTTCTTTTTTTTTTTTTTTGTATGTTGCTATGATGTTGGAAGCTATACCATTTGTATTGCAAATACCAAGAGGTCCACTCATGGTGGAAAGATTTCAGTGGAACTTTCAGAGTAAGACAGACAAGGGAGAAAGGCATGGTACTCTACTACTGAAAATTAGCCAATGAAAGTTCCTTGGATAACAATAGAACTTTTCCTGATATAGTGCTATAAATTGAAACCCCTTATTTGGAAGGTACTCAAAATAGACAGTGGTGCACCAATGGGTTCAAACATACCAGCACTCATGAAGATGATATAAAACCAGGAAATGTTTCATCCTGTTGTACATGGGGTTGCCATGAGTTGGAGCTGATTTTTAGCATAGTGCCTAAAGCACTTGACTGCTAGCCAGAAGGCTGGCAGTTCAAATACACCAGCCACTCCTTGGAAGGAAGGTTGGGTAATCTGCTTCCTTAGTGATACTGCCTCGGCAACCCAAGGAGGGGTAACTATGAGTTGGGGCTGACTTGACGGCACATAACAACAACAACAGCAACAACAATAACAATGTGGTTCAAGGACTGCTCTCCTTTATTTAAATATGTATTTAGCAAGAGAGGAGGGGAAGCTTACAATATCTAGCTCTATTCACAGAGCTACATCTACATGGAATATTTCATAGAACATGTCATAGAAGTCCCAGGTGAATGATAGATAGATAGGGGCAGCACTGTGGTTGGGTGGGACCTCTGCTGATAGGAAGTAGTTAAGGATATGATACTTATGTCTGTCATCAATCACAAAGAGTGACTTGCAGGATGTTGGATCTCTGCCTTCATCCAGCCTCCTGTTGATGACACTTCTGGAGCTGGTGTCTCTCAACTATGACACTTCCTTCTCTCTATAGAACGTCTTCAAGTCATGCACCCCCCTCTGTCCCTCTCTTTTCTAACCAAACTTGGCTCCTCTTCCTGCTTCCTAGATCTCGTCCCCTCCATCACATGCCTCTGGTCTACAGCACCCTTTAATCATTTTAGCAAACATGTAGAGGACACGGCTCCTTACCCTGCCTTCCCAAGACTCTGCTCTTTGATTCTCAAGAGCTAGGTTTGGAAGAAAACATCAAATCAAATCAAGAAAACAAATAAACAAGCATTAGCTTGTTTAACCTTTCTGCATTTCTGCTCTAACAATCTAATTCTCCTATAGGCAACATCATTGCTTCTGAATGAATTAGGAAAGATCAAGACTTATGGAAAATCTGGGAGATTACTACTATAAGAGTTTAAGGTGCCACAAAAGCTCATGAAGATTTCCCTGGGTAACTGAGCGCACCACTATGGTTTTATGTCTTTGATTCAGTCCAGGAATTTGCTCTGCCAAATGTGTCTATGAGTCAGAGTTCCATCCCTAACTTATGGAAGTCCATGAATGACTTCATCCGTGAGAATACTCTCATGAGTTTCTATTTTACAACTTTATTTTCTCTTATTCTCACTCTTTTTATCTTTGCTTCCACATTAAGAAAGAGAATAGAAGGCCTCAGGCTTTAAGAACAAATAATTATACAGCAGTTAGAAAAACTCAGAGAGGACCCTCTTCCTCAAGTCCAACCTTAGTAACCATTCTAGCTCAGAGGAGATCCCATCACTGTGAATGGATTTAAAGGTGTCAATGAGCATTGCATTTGATATTCACTAGCGGTCATTGGAGAGCTACCTTATTTTTACTCAAAGGTCCATGTTTGGCAGGTGTTGGACACCTAATGATTGTCTTTATTGGGTAGTTGTTTGGATTTTTAGACACACTGTCATTTTAATGGTGCTCTGTTGGTATAGTACCTAAGGCATTTGACTGCTAATCAGTAGGTTGAAGATTCAAACCCACTAGCCACTCTGCAGAAGGAAGAGTGGGCAATCTACTTCTGTAAAGGTCCACCACCTTGGAAACCCAAAGCAAGCTGCAATTTTCCCTGCATTTTATAGTGATGGTGAATAAAATGCACAGTGTGTTACTCTTCCTGTGTCTATAAGGTATGCATGGGCAGCTCTCCTCACTGAGAAACCACAGCAGGTCCTGCACAAGGGCTGGCATTTTCATGTAAATGGCAGGTTTTATATCAATGTCAGATTAACTGCGAGGTTGGTTAAACACTGAAACCTTCTGACCAGTTGACAAGAAAGGATTTCCATGAAGAGGGCGACATTTTTGAGGCATCTGTATCTCTGAGGTTTTGATTTATTAGTTGATCTTTCCCCTGATGGCTAGTGATAAAGGCACTGTTGTCAGTATTTTAAAAAATAATTAACAGAAGGTCTTTTTCCCCCTTGCTCTATTATTTTCACTGAAAAAAAAAAAAATCATTCAGTTACAAATAACCTGCTCCAAAATTAGCCTTCAAGATTTGGACTAATTTTTGTGGAAAGCACTATGCCAATATGTCTCATGCCAAGGAAAAGTGACAATGTATTCTCTGTTTGAGTCAATTGTGCATGAAGAAAGTTATAGTTATAATAGGAACACTGTTTTACTCTGTGCCCAGATGCCCATCTTCCCTTCTTCCTATCCAGATCCAAAACCAAATCCACTGCCATGGAGTCGATTCTGACTCAAAGTGACCCTCAATGGGTTTCGAACATGGTAAATCTTTTCAGAAGTAAATTGCCCCTTTTTGCTTCTGCAGAGTGGCTGGTGGGTTTGAACCACCAACCTTCTCTTCTTCCTACAAGCCAGATAATTTTTAAGGAATGAAGTTTGTAACGCATGGCCTCAGGCCGTTTTCTGGCTCTAAACACGGAACAGCATCTGATGGCTTACCAGATCAATCTGAAGCTCTCATCTTGGCAAGCCAGGGCATGCATAGTTTTCCTTCCATCTGTTGTTGTTATGTGCCATCGAGTTGAACTCGACTCATAGCGACCCCTCCTTGGGTTTCCGAGGCACTATCACTACGGAAGTAGATTGCCCCATCTTCCTTCTGAGGAGTGCCTGGTGGTTTTGAACCACCAGCCTTCTGGTTAGCAGTCAAGTGCCTTAACAAATATGCTACCAGAGCTCCCTCCTTCCATCTAAGCTTCCATAAATGCTACCCAAAGCAAACCAAACCCACTACCTTCAAGTAGATTCCAACTCTCAGTAACCCTTGAAAATAGAACTTTCCCATAGGGTTTCCAAGGCTGAAAATCTTTACAGGAGTAGACTACCTCATCTTTCTCCCACAGAGCGACTGGTGATTTTGAATTGCTGACCTTTCAGTTAGCAGCCAAATGCTTTAACTATTACACCACCAGGACTCCTTAAATGTTACCCACCGCCTCCTTTATGAATCTCACATTCAAGCCAAATTCTATATTGTGTGTGTCACCAAACAAAACCTGTTGTCTTCCCCTCTGCTTTCTACCATCTACCTTTGCCCAACTCCTGTGCAGATGTAATAGTTTAGAGTTGAGCCTCAAGTTTTGTAGTTTTCAAGCCTACAGAGGTACTTATGCAAAATTTTTATCAATCAATTGTGTTGGACCTTATCACTTATTGCTTATGTTCTTGTCTATTTCACTATTTTACTACTCTCTAATATTGAGCATCTAAGGCACTCAAATAGTGAGCAACATAAACCAGTTGGCCTTGACTTGATTCCTGCTCATGGGGACCCCATATATGTCAGACTACAGCTGTGCTCCATGGATTTTCAATGTCAGATTTTTTGGAAATAGATTGCCAGGGGTTTCTTCAGAGGCATCTCTTGGTGACTCAAACCTCTAAACTTTCAGTTAGGAGCTGAGCATATTAACCATTCTGCAAACCCAGGTCAAATGTCATCTTCTTCATGAAATTCCTCTGCTCTTGTCAAAAAGCTAGCATTCCTTTCCTTGGAAATGCTGTAAATGTGTGTGTGTATCAAGTGCTTCAGCTTTCTGTGCTTTGTGCTCCTACATGTTCCCACATCATGCTTTGCACGAGAAGGTGTATGTATTAGAAATGTTGGTATTTTTAAGATACCCGATCTATGTGCTGAAAGTAACAAAGGGAAAATATCTCTAGTGCATTTTCCAAACAAGCACTTTCCTCAAATCTAACCTGCTTTGTGGAATCAGATGTCATTATTGCATTTGTGGATTTTTATTCTGGCTTTGAAGGGTTAAAGCAAACAGGAGTGTTTGCAGAGGGTATGACTGAACAGCTCTGATGCAGGGAGTGGCTGAAGGCTGCTGCTTGATATTGGGAGGTTGACAGTGGTTGCCAGAATGATGAGAAGTGTGTCTTCCAGACTACCATACTAAGTTTTAAATACTACACATAACACATAAGCATCTAGATACTCACCTAAAACATACCAGACAAAATTTTAGTTATAATGTACATAAAAATGATGGAATTCAGTTTGTAATCAAGTTAGTAGAGAAAAATATTTTAGCTGTCTTATATTTTAGCTTGACTGATTATTCTGGAAAATATTCAGAGCCTGTATTTGAAAGCCATTCTGAATAAATTGTGTCCTGATAAGTATTTGCCTTGAATACCAAGCTTCCTCCCTTAAATCAACACAAAGAGAAAAGCACAGACTCAAACAAGAGGAAAAAACTGATCCGCATGGAAGTCCATCCTTGACCCACCTTGTTGTTTGTTCATATACATATATATATATATTTTCCCCCCTACATTCCTGTGGGGGTTGTGTGAAAGGGAAAAGTCTGTCTACCTGTATGGTAAATGAGCCTAAAAAAGGAACATTCAAATTCACCTAAGCCCTCAGTGTGGACAGTCTTACATTTCTATAGGGAGATGTTAAAGAGAAGAATGGCATTTTAATATGAAAAAAAAAAAAAAAAGAATCATATTTCAGAGTTAGTTTTGTAGTTTCTAAAATATTGCAGGACTTTTACTTGCCAATTTAAAATGTATCACATCAACATATGGCAAGACAAGGAAATATATCAACATGATTTTATATTTCTTGGGGTCGTTAGTGGCCCAGACTTCTGTGAGGACCCGTAGAAGGAAGCCATGACACCCACTAGTAACGAGTTGGTCTCAACTCAATTGATGTCATGTTATAAAGTCAAGATTCATGGTGATCCCCTTTGTTTTGGAGTATAATTGTGTTCATAATGTTTTTAACAGCTGATATTTCAGAAGTAAATCACCGGGTGTTTCTCTGAGATCACTCTGGGTAGACTCAACTCTCCAACATTTTGATTAACATCCAAGTGCATTTGCACCCACAAGGACTCTTTAATGGTAACCAAAACCAAACCAAACTCACTGCCATAGAGTCGGATCCAACTCATAACAACCCCTCCTTGGGTTTCTGAGGCAGTATCACTACGGAAGTAGATTGTCCAACCTTCCTTCTGAGGAGTGGCTGGTGGGTTTGAACCGCCAGCCTTCTGGTTAGCAGTAATATGCCTTAGGCACTATGCTACCAGAGCTCCTTTAATGGTAACCGGGAGAGGTCCAAACAGAAGGCAGTTGGTTTAGGTAAGAGTCTGTGTATCTCAATAATAAATTGGTGGCTTCTATGGACACTAGAGGCAAAATGGAACCCATGCGAGAGTACTAAGTTGGTTTGTGACACAATGTGTTGTCATGTAGTGGTTCATTAATTTCCTTCTTGTTGAAATGTTGACCCTCTTCCTAGATATTTTGGCATTGACAGCTGATATCTCCAATTTATTACAGAGTTTCAAATTACAAGTGATGTTGGGCTCTGTGAATCAAAATAAAAATAGAATATTATCCCAGGAGGAATATGTTCAACCAAAGAGAAACGCCAGTACAAATTATAAAATTGTTGTTGTTGTTATGTGCCATCAAGTCAGACCCAACTCATAGCAACCCTTCCTTGGGTTTCTGAGGTGATATCCCTATGGAAATGGATTGCCTAACCTTTCTTCTGAGGAGTGGCTGGTGGGTTTGAACCACTAGCCTTCCGGTTAGCAGTCAAGTGCCTTAGGCACTAAGCTATCAGAGCTCTTAATTATAAAATTAATCATAGTAAAAATATATGATTCTGATATCTTGTTCATGAGAAGTCTGCATGATTGAACTAAGTTCCACAGTCCTGGTCATCTGGGATGTCATTGGCCAAGTTTAAAGTTGAATCAATTATTATTATTATTATTAATACTAGGCCGATGGACACACTCTAACTCATGTTGTTGTTGTTGTTATATGCCATCACGTCAGACCTAACTCATAGTGACCCCTTCTTCTGTTTCCAAAGAGGTATCACTATGGAAATAGATTGCCCAATCTTCCTTCCGAGGAGTGGCTGGTGGGTTTGAACCGCCAACCTTCTGATTAGGAGTCAAGTGCCTTAGGCACTATGCTACCAGAGCTCCTACTCCAACTCATAGGGACCTGTATGTGTCTGAGTAGAACTGTGTGCATAGGGTTTTCACTGGCTGATTTTTCAGAAGTCAATAGACAAGACTTTCTTCCAAGGAACTTTTGAGTGAAGTTGAACATCCACCCTTTCAGTTAGCATCCAAGAACAATAACCATTAAATATCTATAACTCTAATAGTCTCACCTGGTTACTAAGAGCTGTGAGTGACACAAAGACATCATATGTCATATGTATGGAATGCCTGATTCCAAGACCCCTGTCACTAGAAAAGTGTGAAATGAAAAAATACATAATAAAAAAATGAGCGAAAAGACAGATATGTCGGTTTAAGTAATGAGGAAATACTATTGGGTGATACAAATGTTCAGAAAATTCAAGAAGGAAAAGGGAAGAAAGAGGGTCAGTTTTCACTGATTAACTGTATCCTGGAGATGGTGCGGAATCCAGGCTGGAGACAGTCAAAAGCATGACCTTCTTGGGGTGGAGCAGAGGTGGAGCCAGGGAGAGGACAGAGGTTGAGAGTGGACAAATTCAGGTAGACACTGAGCAGTGTACGGAGACTAAAGAGACTTTCTCTGATGTGACATGTCCAGTGATGACATGAGTCATCCTGGATCTCAGGGACTAGGAACAAGTCAGTAACCCCTTATGTCTACAGAGTCTAATTGACCTACCAAGTGAATGACAGTGCTCTGAAAAGGGAAATTTCTGGAAACAGTGGTGTCCATTCAGGATGATGGAGAAGTTGTACCAGAGAACTCAGGGTGAGGGCCTAGGATGGAGGATTAGAGGAAATTCTAAATGGGATTTGGAACCAGAAGAAGAGATTGTAGTGATGGTTGGGATGGTGGGTGAACAAAAGGACTGTCAGCATTGACTCCAAGGATGAATTTTGGAAATATGGGAAAGAACTGTCAGAATCAATTCCTAAAATACAAAACTGTTCATTTTGTGTGTTGTTTCTTAAATGATACGGTTCCCACACTGTCAGAGCGCCATCCTGGGGCGATCCGCTGCGTGTTTGCATGGTAGGGGTAGCCAGAGCCTCCAGAAAACCAACCAAGCAACCCACGGACTTCTAGCCAATCCCAACTCATAGTGATCTTATAAAACCAAACCCAACCCACTGCCCTGGAGATTATTCTGGCTCATAGATATCCTACAGGACAGAGTAGAACTGCCCTGTAGGGTTTTTAAGGCTGTAAATCTTTATGGAATCACACTGCCTCATCTTTCTCCTGGGGGATGGCTGGTGAGTTTGAACCACTGACCTTTTGGTTAACTGCTAAATGTTTTAACTACAACACCACCAAAGCTCTCTTAGTGGCTCTATACGACAGAGTGAAATTGTGCTATAGATTTCCAAGGCCATAAATGAGGGATGCAGACTGCCACATCTCCTTTCCATGGAGTAGCTGGCAATTCCAACCACTGACTTTTTGGTTAGCAGTCGAGCTCTTTAGCCACTGCAGCACCAGAGCTCCTTTCTACATCTACAACATGCCCTTTAATGACCTAGTCTTTTCATCTACTCCACTCTTTGTCATTTCTGACTTGTGTTCATTGTGCAGAGACAAGCTAAGTGTCCACTGATCCCATTTCCTCTTCCTGGACACACACAGATGCTTTCTTTCACTGATTCTCTCTCAGGTGGGTGGGGTAATAGGGCAGCTTCAGTCACTGGAATATGAGTGGATGTGGTTTGTTCTACTTTGAGGCCTGTTCCCAAACGTTCTCTTTGTTTCTGAGTTCACTCTCTCTCCTCTGTCCTTAGGCTGGAAGAGGGGCAGTCTGCACAACCAAAGGAAATGCAATTGCTGAGCCATTGCTGGGAATAGATTGCCCAGGGAATCCACTCATCCTGCCCATGAGAAGTGATTTTTTATTTTGTTAAGCCTGTTTACAAAGCTAGGAGATCTGGTGGTGTAGTGCCTAAGGCATTTGACTGCTAACCAGAAGGCTGGCAGTTCAAACCCACCAGCCACTCCTTAGAAGGAAGGTTGGGTAATCTACTTCTGTAGTGATACCACCTCAGAAACCCAAGAAGGGATAGCTATGAGTCAGGTCTGACTTGACAGCACATCACAACAACTACAAAGGATGCTGGCAAGTTTTTCTCCTGGGATGGCCTGATACCTTGCATGACACCAGGTTAGAATGCACTGTGGATTGCTTTTGTTTGTGTGTTTATATGTGACTATATATGCATAAGCCTCTATCTTCAGGCCACAGTTGCAAAGAAGAATTCCTTGCCCTTTACCTTCCTCCAACCTGGTTAGAACAGTTATGTCAGAGATGATAAAACCGATCAATCAAACAAAACTACTATTTGGAAAAATAGCTTCCTTCCAGTTTTAGCTTCACTGGTGGCTTGCGATGGGGTTGTTAGCCTTAGATAGAGTGTTCTTAGTCTTCCTGAAATGTGTAGTCCACCCGTTTTAACAATATAAGCCACTCTTGATTGGTAGACAATAAAAATGCAATTTTGGGACCCTATCTCCTGGCAAGATAAACATCTCCTTTCAGAAAGCACTGATGAACACACAATCAGGCTGGATTCAGAATTTACCTGTCTAAACTTTATGCATAATTCCCTAAGTGTGTCTTTCTATTCAAAGCTAAATGTATTACTTCATTGGACCAAGTCCTAAAGCAGAGCTGAACATGAGTAGCTGCATCTTCCACGAGGAGTTTGGTAGCCTTCTGACATTTCTGAACTGAATTAGTATAGATCACCCAACCTAAATGATGCTGCACAGGTTATGCTGTCCATATGCGTACCATCCAATAACTCTCATAATTGTATCAACAAAGCCTTGGAGCAGCTATCAAACACTCAGGCTTGGCCATCGTGAGACACCCCATCATGAGACATCCACATCGCCACTCCCTGTCAATCTCCCAGTCTGCTTCCCCTCAGTGCCGTGTATCTGTATTCCACATGCAAATTCTCCAGTGGATGCGTTTCCTGTTTTGTAAGCTAGACTTCACCTGAAACATGTGGGCTAGAGTTAAAAATGACAAGAGACAAGCACAAGGCACATTATCTTGACAAACTCAGCCTCCGAAAATTACCCTGGGCCTGAATTATTAAAATAACAAGGAATATTTCACTCAAGTGTGCAGAAATGATACTCATTGTCCACTTTAGCTAATTCCTTTCAGTCTCTGAGATCGGTCAATTTACATCGGTAGCTTGCAATTTCCTCAACTCCCATTAGAGAAAAGCCCGGCCCAGCCCAATGTGCTCTCATTTATTTTAATGACCTGCCAAGCAGACATGAACATGTTAACGTTGGAAAGCTATAACATGACAGGATCCTGACTTGTCAGAGCCACATTATAATCTCCTTAAAATAGTTTCTTTCTCCCTTTCATGTCTTCTCAGGTAAGTGGGGAACTAATTGTCAAATTACTAATTTTGTTGGCATTAATATCAATACTAAGACAAGCAGAGCATGAATTGTTGAGCAAGATGGTTTTCTTCTACAATTTCTGCTGCTGTTGGGGAGAATATTCTGGAATCAAGTAAAGAATTAAATTCATATGATCTGATTGCTGTTTGGAGTGAACCCAATCTTGCAATCACTATTTGCTAATAACTGGTTGAACAAGGTCCCTTCTGCATTGTCTGACTGGTCTGTAATTCTTTGTATTTAGAACATTGTCATAATAAATAAATATTAAGCACTTACTCTGAGCTACATTGGGTACACATATATACTCAAGGGCTTGATACTCAAAACCCTTTCAATCTGCTCATTGATTGGGTGATCCTAGATTCTGGATTATGAATTAGACATTCTGGACAGTGAATAAGATACACTGAAGAAAAATTGATGTTTTTAAATTCTGGTGTTGGCGAAGAATATTGACTACATGGACTGCCACAAGGATGGACCAATCTGCATTGTAAGAAGTACAGTCAAATGCTCCTTAGACCTGATGATGGCGAGACTTCATTTCATGCACTTTGCATCTGTTATCGGGAGGGACCACACCTTGGAGGAGCGCATCATGCTTGGTAAAGTAGAGGGTCAGCAAGCAGGGGAGAAGACCCTGAATGAGATGGATTGACGCGCTGGCTGCAACTAGGGGCTCAAGCCTAGCAGGGATTGTGAGGATAGCACAGAACCACATAGTGTTGCCTTCTGCTGTACATTGGGTCACTCTGAGTTGGAGCTGACTCACCAGCACTTGATAAAAACAACAAATACCACAGTGAAATTGTTCCTGGAGCCTCCATTCACTCTCAAGTGTGTCATAAATCCAATGACTTTCTTAGTTATTGCAAATGGACCTTGTATAATGTGGGTTACTCATACAACATCACAGAAAACATATATATTTCTCAAGATGCTTGAAGAGTATTCATTCATGGAGTAGACAGGGTGGAGAGCTAGTGTTTGGGCTGAAAAGGAGGTTGTTTGTCAGGACGGTCAATTGGACCAGCAAAGAGGAAGTGGCCAGCAGGTTAGGCCGTAAGCAGTTTCTTTCTGGAAGTAAAATAAAAAGAAATATTTTTCAAGGCTCAGGGGTTGTGGTATTTTTCTTGGTTTTTCTATTAGAAAATGGCAAGAAGTCCGAGGTAGAGGCAAGACTTATTCCCTAATCAATTTTTACAATATGCTTAAAAAACACAGAGACATAATAAATACTCAGCATCATGAACAATGCAGAAACAAATTATTTTGAAAATTCTAGAATTCATGGAAACAGCCTCTGAATTTTCAAAGAAAGCAAACGGCAAACTCCAATTTTTTGATGACTTGAGTTTCCAATGTAGTAGTTCATTCAGTTAATAAAGGAAAACCTTTATTTTCCACAACCAGCATTTTATTTTAGTAGTTACAAGGTGGAATGCTACAGATTCTGGGACATGGACAATTTAAAGGATTGACGTTGTTAAGTAAATATATCTGCAAATATTCCATATTTGAATTATTTTTGTATTATATTTTTGTCAGTGATTTTAGCCCCCAAATACATTCAGAAATAATACAGGTCACAGCATCTTTGTTATTCTTTCTGGAAGAATTCTATTCTTTGTTTAGATGTTTTGAACTGAAAGCTATGAATATATTTAACTTTTTTTAAATGTCTTTGGTAGGGATTTTGAATATTTTATTATGGTTTGGCTGAAAGTTTACAAAGCAAATTAGTTCCCCATTCAAAAACTTATACACATTTGTTTCATGACATTAGTTGCAATCCTCTCAATGTAACTCCCTTCCCAGTTCTCCAAGTTCTCCTTCCCCATGGACCCATATTCCTGCTCCTTCTTGCCTTCTGAACTTTATTTTTGGGCAAATGCTGCCCTTTTGGTCTAGCATGGTGGATTGTTCTGAGGAGCTCATTCCTCTGGCTGCTATTGTTCACTTTATAATCTGTTTATTTTTTGGATAAAAAGTGATCTCTAGTAGATTCACTTCCAGGTTTGAAGGGTGTCTAATTGCCATGGGAGCTCATGTCATGGTGCCTGAGGCATTTGACTGCTAACCAGAAGGCTAGTGGTTCAAACCCACCAGCCACTCCTTGGAAGGAAGATGGGCAATCTACTTCCATAGTGATACTGCCTTGGAAACCCAAAGAGAGGTTGCTATGAGTCGGGTCTGACTCGATGGCACACAACAACAACAACACTAACGGCCGTAGTCTCAGGGGTTGCATTAGACTCGACCAGATCAGTAAATCTGGTCTTTCAATGATTTTGAATTGTGCTCTACATTTTTCTTCTACTCTATCCAGGACCTTCTATTGTGATCCTGATCAGAGGAGTCAGTAGAGGAAGCCTGGCACCATCTAGTTCTAGTCTCAGGCTAGTGGGGGATGTAATTTATGTGGTCAATTAGTGGTTTATACTGTTTCCTCGAGTCTTTGATTTCCTTCACTCTTTTCAGCTCTGGACAGGGAGAGACAAATAGTTGCATCTTAGATGGTTACTTACAAGCTTTGAAGACCCCAGTCACTACTCACCAAAGGAGGATGTAGAATATTGTCTTTATGGTATATATTATGCAAATTGACCTAAAAGTTCCCTGAGAGCATGATCCTAAGCTTTTAAGCCCAGTGATTCAGTTCCTCAAGGTGTCTGGTTATGGCTAAGAAGTTTGCATAAGTTTGCCCCTTTGTGTGCTCTATTACGTACCCGAATATACTTGAGACACACACAAATATGTATTGTAGAAATGTCCTATATATTCTCATGGATGTGTTTCTGTACACCAGCTCACTTCGGTTCAGCTTACATATCCACATATGTATCTATTTGTAAATTATTGCTTGTTTTTACTGTTACTGCAGGATTGTGTATTTAATGGCATTAACAAGGAGCATAGAGCCCCTTGCTAGGGCTTAGGAGTCCAGCGTTTCCTTTACTGACTTGTCTAGGCAAGCCCATCTTTAAGGGTCAATAGCCTATGGTTGAGACCAAAAAGCCAGGAAACTGTATCATGGTCATGGATTTTCAATGGGATAAAATTTGTTGTCTAGCTCTCTAGACACAATGACAATAAAGGAGCCATTTGCTTAAAGAATTAATTGCTCCTCTCTTGCCGATTCAGGGCATTGAAAAAGATTACCAGTGATGTCCTGCAGCCCTAGTCCTCCTCTTTATTATCCTCTTGCTTGTAGTAGGTTCCTAGTGTTACCCACAGATGAGGGAGCTTAAAACAGCATACTTTTATTTTCTCACTCTTCTGGATGCCAGAATTCTGAGATCAAGGTGTCAGCGAGGCTATGCTTCATTCAAAGGCCCTAAGAGAAGTTCATTTCTTGTCTTTCTCATCTTCTGGTTGCCCCAAGCATTCGTTGGCTTGTGAGTGCATCACATCACTCCAATCTCTGCCTCCTTTTGCACATGGTCGTCCTCCTTGGGTATAGTTTTCTAATGAGGGAACACACAAGAACACTACATTTCACTGTTCCTCCCATACCACCTACTTCACAAGGAGGGTGCCCAGGCCTTGTGTCCTCAACTAGATGCCTATCTAACACTGGGAGGAGCACTGTTTACTTCTGCTATCTCTCCTCATGAGCTCTGGTAGCATAGTGCCTAAGGCACTTGACTGCTAACCACCAGCCACTCCTCAGAAGGAAGATGGGGCAATCTACTTCCATAGTGATACTACCTCAGAAACCCAAGGAGGGGTCGCTATGAGTTGGGTCCAACTAGACGGCACATAAAAACAACAACAACAACATCTCTCCTCAGACAGGTGAGATTTTTGTTTGATTATTTGTGTGTTTATACTAGGCTTTATAGGACAGAAAACAAAACTGTCCTCTCAAAATTATTAATTTAAAAGGTTTTTTTTTTTTTTTTTTTTTAGTTTTGTTTGTCTTATGATGATGTTGAAAAGGAGTTTGTAACCTGAAAATTAAAATCTTGTGGCTGTGAGTTTTCAAAAGAACATTTAAACTTACATGACGTTTGGGTCTTAGGTAGTGATAAGGTGAACCTTGAAAATATATAGACATTTTTAGAAAAGAGACAGTTTCTGAGAAGAATAGGAGAATGAATATGCATGTCAGAACCAGTTGAAGGCAAGTTCATGGTTGACGTGTAGGATGTAGGACAGGAGAGTAGAGAAACCAGATGCTAAAAACGTAGTGGTTTCAAAATCCGTCTTACTTTGGGTTCTCTAGAGAAGCAAGCCAGTGACATGTGCATATGTAGAGCAAAAGAGAGAGAGAGATTTACCTCAAGGGATTGGGTCATGCATTTGTGAGGCTGGCAGGTCAAACATCTGTCATTTCAGGTGGCAGGCCAGAGACTTCTGTAGGCTTGGCTTGATCAGGTGATGGGAAGAGTGCAGGACGGAAGGAAAGAGTGAGGAAGAGAGCTCTATCAGTATACTCATTTCCATTCTGGAAGCAGACCACATCCCCAAAGAAACTTCTCTTTCAAATGACTGGTTGATCCCATCATATCACATCATGGGAGATGTTTGTATTGCATTACATTCACAGTATCTGACCAAACCACTGAGAATTATAAGCTAGCCAAGGTAACACATGCAATTACTGATTACAAAGTCACATTGACTCTGGAGAGGAGGCTCATTGCAGGAGAGAAGCGTGGCTTCTCCTTCCCATGCATTCATATGACATTATGTGTAATCACATCTACTATTGGAGAAGGATGGGAAAGTCTGCTGTTCAGGTCCTGGGTCCACACAAATCACTGGGCCATCAAACATCCTTTTGGAGAAGAGTCTAAAGATGATGCATTATTTGCAGTCACATCTCTGTGTGAAACATTCTCCCTGGAGAACACACAAGGGGTTCATCTCAGTAGGAAAAAGCCACCATTCTTCCTGCTTCCTTCAATAGCCTGGGCACAGGACTGCATCCCCTAACAGAATATAACTTATTTACAAAACATATCTCCTGTTTGTGGTGGAAGTACAACTTAGATGGTTTATAAAAATAAAATAATTCAGTGTCCTTCCAATGATAGCACGCACCAGGCAGGCTTCTGAAGATGAAGATCACACTTAAACATAAGATTCATGAGTAAATAATAATATTTAGATATTTTCTATGTAGAGTTTTCATGAGCCAAGTCCTCATGGAAGGAAAATATAAAGAATAAATGGCACTGAGCTGCTGCAATGACCACAACTGTATTTTCATGTGTTTATTTTCCATCAGTGCTTGATAAAGTAGAAGGTCAGTAAAAGAGGGGAAGACAAAAAACCAAAACCAAACTCACTGCCATCAAGTCAGATCCAACTCATAGCGACAGCTCCTTGGGTTTCTGTGGCAGTATCATTATGGAAGTAGATTGCCAATCTTCCTTCTGAGGAGTGGCTGGTGGGTTTGAACCACGAGCCTTCCGGTTATCTGTCAAATGCCTTAGGGACTATGCCACAAAACCAAACCCAACCAAAATTCACTACTGGTGAGTCTGATCTGACTCATAGTGACCCCTCCTTGGGTTTCTGAGACAGTATTACTATGGAAGTAGATTGCCCAACCTTCCTTCCCAGGAGTGGCTGGTGGGTGTGAACCGCCAGCCTTGTGGTTAGCAGTCACATGCCTTAGGCACCAGAGCTCCTCAAAAAAGTGGATTGGTACAGTGATTGCAATGATGAGCTCAAAGATAGCAAGGATTGTAAGGATGGTGTAGGATGGGGCAGTGTTTTGTTGTGTTGTGCATAGGGTCACTGTAAGTTGGTGCTGACTTGACCTAACAGCAACACTTAACAACAACAATTTTATATATATATATATATATATATGTGTGTGTGTGTGTGTGTGTGTGTGTGTGTGTGTGTGTGTGTCTGTGTGTGTGTCTGTGTGTGTCTCTGTGTGTGTCTGTGTGTGTGTGTCTGTGTGTGTCAAACTTATCAAATGTTTCACTTTATGTATCACTAGTTGTGATAGTTGGAGCTGTGTGTCAACTTGGCTGGACCACAATTCTTTGTGCTTTAAGCAGTTGTGATGTGGTTATTCCTATGATGGGATCAGATGCATATGTTTTAAGCAGCCAATCCATTGAAAGGGAGTTTTCCTAGGCATGTGGCCTGCTTCCAGTATATTTATGGACATCCTTGAAAAAGAGATACTTTTCTGTGGATCAGGATCCTGTTGTGCTGTTTACAACTGTCCAAGAACGAACAAACCACCTTTCGGCCTGGAGATCTTGGATTCGTCATTCATTGGAGTCAACAGCAAGTATACTGCCTGCCAACCTTGAGCTCTTCAGCCCCTGCAGCTGGCTTGATAGAAAGATGGAATGGTCTACTGGAAACACAATTATGGTGCCAGCTAGGTGACAATACATTGAAGCGTTGGGGCAACATTCTCCAGAAGGCTGTATATGCTCTAAACCAGCATCCAATATATGGTTCTGTTTGTCCAATAGCCAGGATTCATGGGTCAGGGAAACAAGGGATGGAAATGGGAATAGTACTTCTCACTATTACCCCTAGTGACCCACTAGAAAAATTTTTGCTTCCTGTCCCTGCTACCTTCTGCTCTGCGGGTCTGCAGATCTTAGTCCCAAAGGGAGGAACACTCCCACCTGGAGACACAATACTGATTACATTGAAATGGAAATTAAGAATGCCACCTGGCCACTTTGGCTTCCTCATGCCTCTGGATCAGCAGACAAAGAAGGGCATTACTGTACTATCTGGTGTGAGAGATCCTGATTACCAAGGGGAAATTGGATTGACATTACATAATGGAGGTAAAGAAGAATATGTCTGGAATACAGGAGACTCTTCAGGACATTTCTTAGTACTACCATGCCCTATGATTAAAGTCATTGGAAAATTACAGCAACCCAATCCTGATATGACTGCTGATGGCCCAGATCTTCAGGAATGAAGGTTTAGGTCATCCCACCAGGCAAAGAACCACGACCAGCTGAAGGCAAGGGAAATACAGAATGGGTGATGGAAGAAGGTAGTTCTGAATATCAGCTACGACCACGTGACCAGTTCCAGAAACAAGGACTGTGATATATTTCTTCATTGTATATGTGCATCAAATATTTTTGTTTCCTTCTGTTATGAACTGTGAAATGTAAATAAGGTTAATGCATTTTGGTTGTATGTGTTTTAGCATATAATGTTAGGTACAAATATGACTTTATAATTGGGTTTATTTAGAGACTATATATGGTTAAGAAGATGTGTACAACTGCCAAGTTGACAAGGAGTGGACTATGATAGTTGGAGCTGTGTGTCAACTTGGCCGGACCACAATTCTTTGTTGTTTAAGCAGTGGTGATGTGGTTATTCCCATGATGGGACCTGATGTATATGTTTCAAGCAGCCAACCCATTGAAAGGGAGTTTCCCTAGGGGTGTGGCCTACTTCCAGTGATTATTCTGGGGAAAGAGACACTCTGCTGTGGATCAGGATTCTGTTGTGCTGCCTACAACTGTCTGTGAGTGAACAATCCGCCATTTGGCCTGGAGATCTTGGATTTGTCATTCCTTGGAGTCAATAGCCAGTACATTGTCTGCCCACCTTGAGCTAGTCAACCCTTGTAGCTGCATGAGTCGGGAAAAGTCTCCAGCTTGACATTTGATCCAAGAACTTTGGACTTGCCAGCTTCTATAAGTGTGTGAGTCATTTTCCTAAGATAAATTTCTCTTTCTCTCTATATATAAGCTTTATGGGTTTTGTTTCTCTGGAGTTTTGTTTCTCTGGACTTTGTTTCCCAGTCTAACACACTAGCTCATTTATTTTCTTCTTCTTGATACTAATTCTAAACTAATTTCAAATATATAGCTTTTGACTACAAGTGATTTTTCCCTTAAACATTTGCTGATCATTCTTACCCTAATGAAGTGCAAACCTATACAACTTATTTCACTCTCATTTGTTGTGGTTTTCTTACGGTTATTTTGGTTTGATTTTTTTCCTAATGTAATCATATAGAATGTGTTTTTATAGTACATGAATATGCTACATTGCCTTCAACTAGATATGAAAAACTTCAGAGGTGATCATATTTTTATATTACACTGAAACACTAATTTAGACACAAAAGACTAAGTATAAAGTCAATTTTACTTTTTTTTT
>NW_006921968.1:176896-185046 GCF_000298275.1 Orycteropus afer afer | reverse complement strand
CTTTAGTGGACCTTCAAGAAGTTTTGCATTATTTACGTATTTCTTAGCTTTTCTGGGGGTATTTTTACTTTTTTATAGGGAGCAGAATTATGGGAGCATGAAAGGCAGAAAAATGTGTGACAAACTTCTAAGTCCTCCACCATCTTTCTGAAGGTTCATCATGTTTGGAGAAGTATGACTTCAAATTTAAATACTAAATTCATAAATACACATTCACTTTATTCTTATGTGACAGAAAATGTATAGAATTATTCATGACATGGTATCGCCAGATAGGCAGTCATTTCAATGAACCTCATCACACAAACATTGCTAAGCTGCACGTGCATAGTGTTCTTTATATTGCAATCAGTAAGCAATGACAAGGTGTTAGATAGTCTTTGGCTTTCAAATATTTATACTCTAAACAATTAGTAATAATTTTCATTCATTCCAACATGTAGAAGGACACTCTTGCTACAAATACTTAGGGTTCACTATAATCAGTTGACAGGTTGTTTTAAATGAAAACAAACATATCTCCAAACAGCTTGGCAATTTGCTACACAAAATAAAATAAATAAGCATCAGTGTACTTGATTTAAGAAAGATGTGATATGGGAAAATAAATGGATCTTAATCCATCTATAATTTGAGTAAATAAATACTGCTTTAATTCAGGTGCAGTACTGCCTTCGGGTTACTTGGTCTTTCTCATCACCTGTCACCAGTAATACATGCAAATGAGCAAGGCTGAGCCCTTTCACTTGCATCTTTCTTAATCCTCTTCCATTCTTTTAATCACGCTACACAAAAGCCAATATCTATTTTCATCAGCAGTAGGCTCTCTAAAGGAATTAGGGAGGTTTTCCCACTTAGTTGTACAGTGGGCAAGGACGCAGCTGTGATCAGGCTTTGGGGAGTTCTCATTCTGCTCTGGCACTTGCTGGATCGAAGCACAGAGTCCTGACAGCTGGATTTCTAATCCTCTCGTGGTCAGGGTTAGACCTTCC
The DNA here is from genome assembly GCF_000298275.1 of Orycteropus afer afer. Classification (NCBI taxonomy): domain Eukaryota; kingdom Metazoa; phylum Chordata; class Mammalia; order Tubulidentata; family Orycteropodidae; genus Orycteropus; species Orycteropus afer. The sequence continues at coordinate 184,054 of NW_006921968.1, read as the reverse complement.
AGTTATTTAAGTTCTTTGATTACTCAGCACTTGCCCTTTGATTGAGTGAACTTCTGAAGACAGCATAGGACTGTGATTTCAAGTTAGCACTTTTAAAGTAACTATGGGGAAAATAGATAGGAAAAGCCCTGTGATTAAGCTACACTATTTCTTTTTAATTGACTTTCTGAAGTTTTCTGACACTTAACTCATCATGTGCCATAAGGAAAAAAAAAAAAAAGAACAGGGAATGAATGTAATGTTTTCTTCTAAGGCGACAAATGCTGTGAAATGAAGAGTCTCCCAGCAATTATGAGACTGGAAGAGGCTTTACTTTAGGAAAGGACAATAATTGATAAAGAAAAGGTTTAATATAAAACAGATGACACTGAGTTCCACCTGAGCTTAGAAATTCCCTAAAATGAGATTTAAGAATTCACGGGAAAGAAAGAATGCCATAATAATGGTGTGAGTTCAGAGAGTGAGTATATTATTTTGCAGTACAAGTTGTGCTATGAATTTAAAATACTTCTGTGTCAGTTACCACCATGCAGACATTCGTTATTGTTGTTAGGTGTCATTACGTTGGTTCTGATTCCTAAAGACTCTATGTTCAACAGAATGAAACACAGCCAGTTCCTGGCCATCCTCACTATTGTTGCCATGCTTGAGCCCATTGTCACAGCCACTGTGTCTGTCCATCTCACCGAGGGTTTCTCTGTCTTAGGTTGTGTTCTCTAGAGAAGCAAGACCAGTGAAGCTTATATATACGTACATAAGTATAAATGTATGCACGCATACATAAGCAAATAGTTATAGAAGTAGACAGATGTATTTAGAGATGGAGCGAGGAATGAATCTCAGGGAAATGGCTCACACAGTTGTAGAGGCTGGCAAGTCCCAAGTTCATGGGTCAAATGTCAAGCTGGAGGCGTTTCCTGACTGACACAGCTGCAGGGGCTGATGAAGCCAAGATTGTCAGGCAGTATAGCAGGCTGCTGACCTCAGTGGATGAGGAATCCAAGAACAGCAGGTAAAATGGCGGATTGTTGGCTCACAGGTTGCAAAGGCAGCCATCCCAAGATTGGTAAAAGCAATATGGAACCAGATGATAGTGAGCTAGATGCAGGATCAAGACCCAACAGAAAGCTCCAGAATTTTCTCAGGACATCTGTCTGTCTATCTATCTATCTATCTATTTAGACAGATAGATAGATAGGAGAAGCTTTGGTGGCATAGTGCCTAAGGCATTTGACTGCTAACCAGAGGGCTGGTGGTTCATATCCACCCAGCCACTCCTTCGAAGGAAGATGGACAATCTACTTCCATAGAGATACCACCTTGGAAACCCAAGGAGGGGTTGTTGTGAATCGGCTCTGACTCCCCTCAACAGCAGTGAGTTTGTTTTTTTCAGTTATAATTTACCCAGCATGATATCCTTCTCCATGGAATGGTACCTTTCAATAACATGACCAAATTATGAGAGATGAAGTTGAAGTCTTACCATCCTTGCTTCTAAGGACCATTCTGGCTGTACTTAATCCAAGACATATTTTTGTTCATTCTTCTGGCAGCCCATGATACATTCAATATTCTGTGCCAGCATCATAATTGAAATGCATCAATTCTTCATCAATCTTCCTTGTTCATTGTTCAGCTTTCCCATGCATATGAGATGATTGAAAATACCATGGCTTGGGTGACATGCACCATAGTCTTCAAAGTGACATCTTTGCTCTTTAACATTTTAAAGAGGTCTTTTGAAGCAGATTTTCCCGGTGCAATCATAGTCTGATTTCTTGACTGCTGTTTCCATGGGCATTGATTGTGGATCCAAGTGAAATAAAATCTCGGACAACTTCAATCTTTTCTCCATTTACTATGATGTTGCTTATTGGTCCAGTGTGACTATTTTTATTTTCTTTATGTTGACGTATAATTCACACTGAATGCAGACACGACAACTTAAATTTCTAACCCTATGTAAAATGAAAGAGCTCTGGTGGTGTAGGGCCTAAGGTATCTGACTGCTAACCAGGTGGCTAGCAGTTCAAACCCACCAGCCACTCCTAGGAATGAAGAATGTGCAGTCTACTTCCGAAGAGATACCACTTTGGAAACCCAAGGAGTTGTCACTTTGAGTCGAAATCCTCTGTCATCTAGTTGTATTGTGCTGACTCGCATGTTGCTGTGATTCTGGAAGCTATGCCACCAGGATTTCAAATACCAGCAGGGTCACGTATGATGAACAGTTTTCAGCGGAGCTTCCAGACTAAGACAGATTAAGAAGGGGGCCTGGTGATCTACTTCAAAGGCCTGGGCAGTGAAAACCTTCGACTAGCCATGCAATGTTGTCTGATACAGTGCTTTAAGAAGAGCCTTTCAGGTTGGAAAGCTCTCAAAATACAACTGGGGAAGAACTGCCTCTTTAGGAAGGAGCCAACCTTAATGAAGTGGATGGAGTGAAGCTTTTGAGACCTTCATTTGCTGATGTAGCATGACTTAAAGTGAGAAGAAGCAGCTGCAAACTTCCGCCAATAATTGGAGTGTGGAAGTTACAAAGTATGAATCTGGGAATACTGAAAGCTGTTGAAATGAAGTAGAACTCATGAAAATCAATATCCTGGGCATTAATGAGCTGAAATGAACTGGTACCTGCCACTTTGAATCAGAGAATCATATGGTCCACGATGGCTGGAATGACAAACTGAAGACAAATTATTTCATATTCATACTCATAAAGAATATTTCAAGATCCCTCCTGAAATACAAGGCTGTCAGTGTTAGGACAATATCCACTTGTTCACAAGGAAGATAAGTTAATCTGACTGTTAGTCAAACTTACATGCCGACTAATAATGTCAAATATGGACAAATTAAAGGTTTTTACCAAATTCTTCAGTCTGAAATTGATTGGGGAAAAAAAATGCAATGAAAATTCATTGATATTTACTTGCGATTGGAATGCAAAAGTTGGAAATAGGAAGGATCAATAGCTGGAAAATACGGTCAGAGATGGCATGATAGAATTTTGCAAGACCAATGATTTATTTGTTGTGAATACTTTTCTGAACGACATTTATGGTAAATATGAGCACAGACCTCAAGGGGTTGTAATACACATGAATCAAATAGACTAATCTGGGGAAGGAAATGATGGAGAAGTACAATAGCATCCATCAAAACAAGCTCAGTGGCCAACTGTAAAAAAGATGATCAATTGGGAGGAGGTCTATGAGGGCAGACTAGGCAGAAATCTTATCCAGACCCTCTACAACAAAGACTTAACTAAAACAAAAGAAATCACTGTAGTGGATACCAGAGCTTCAAAGGCAAGAATTCAGGAGCAAATGCCAAAGAGAGGAAGAGACTGAATGAAAGCAGTGAGCTCAGAGTAGCAAACAGCCATTTTGAGTTATTACAGGCAGCATTCTAATCATAGTGGCAATCAGGTAACTGGTTCCACTGGCCCAGGACTGCACCAGCACATGCATGACTAATCACGTCACTAGAGAGGTGTGTTCTCTCTCACCTTGCTTAATGACTAGAGGCACAGCCTTCTCACCCACACTTACCTGGTGGTCAGTGAAACTCCCCCCACTGCGAGTGTATGCTGCTTTCTCTCCCTTTTTATTCTTAGGGTAGCTTTTTTTCCCCTTGATTTTCTCTTTTTTCTTTCATTTGTTCTCTTCTTCTTCCTCCTTAGGTCTCCACTCTTCCTCTCCTCTTTTTTTGTACTTTTCCTTTTTTTTCCCGTTTTCTCTTCCCCACTTTTTTTTTTTCCCCCTTAGTAGTGTAGTGTCTAAAGCCACTTGACTGCTAACCACCAGCCACTCCTTGGAAGGAAGATAGCACAACCTACTTCCGTGGGGATACTGCCTCGGAAACCCAAGGAGGGGTAGCTACGAGTCGGGTCCACTCAACGGCACATAACAACAACAACAGCATTATGTAAAGCAATTGACTCTAACCAAAGGTCAGTGATTCAAACCCATCAGCTGCTCCATGGGAAGAATATGAGGCTACCATAAAGATTTGCAGCCTTGGCAACTCAATGGGGATCACTATGAGTCAGAATTGACTTGATGGGAGTGGGTTTGGTTTGGTTTTGGTTTTATTCTTTATCTATCTGCTTAATTCTTCTATCTTCCTTATCTTCATTTTATTTTCTGGTTTTCCTTCCCTCTTTATTTTCCATTCCTCTTCCCTTGAACATTTTACATTTTGTTTCTGGATCTTAAAGAGCAGGTGTACCTCCCCCGCCACCTACACAGTTAGCAGCACCTACTCCAATTCCTCTCGGCCAGAGGTGCAAGCTGCAGAGGATAGGACACTGTGTTCCTGCTCAGCCATGTTTGGTGGCTGCCATTTTCCTCAGTACTGTGCTGAGTGATTGGTTAATTGATTTTTTGTTGTTGTTGTTTGTTTTTCTCTTTCTCTCTTTCTTTTTGTTCCTCTTTTTCCTTCTTAATTATTTCCTATTTTCTTCCTTATTTTCCTCTTCTTTCTTTCTTTTGTTTCATACTATCCACTGCTCTTTTACTCTTATCGATCTCATGCCCAAGGTCAGCAGCACCCACCCCCTTCTGTGCATGGCAGTGTATACTTCCTTGGCATGAGGTTCACACTCCTGCTGCACTAAAAGGCACTGGCTAACACCTGCACCTGCTTTTTTTTTTCTCTCTCTCTCTTTCTTCCCTTCCACTTGGTCCCTCTCTCTTTCCCACCTTATTTTTCTTTTTCTTATTCTGCTTCCATTTTCCCTAAACTTCTTTTTCCTTCTCTTTTTTGTTTTTGGTCTATAGCTGAGTGAGTACCGGCCCCCACCACTTCTACATTCACTACTGCTGCCCCTCACCTTCCGTATTAGGTAGTGTGTGCTCCTGTGGAGTGAGTCCCACATTTCCACCTCAGTCATGTTTGGTCAGTGGCTCTTGTGCCAATGCTGTGCTACATTATCTTTTTTCTTGCTTTTCTCTTTTTTCTTTCAGTTGATCGCTCTTTCTTTCTTCTTAAGACTCCACTCTTCCTCTCTTCTTCTTCTTTTTTTTTTCTTTCCTTTTTCTTCAGTCCCCCACCATTCTTTTTTTCTTTTTCTTACTATCATTCCCTAGCAGTTTGCAGCAAGCAACCTTACCTGGTCATACCCACCCATATTGGCTGTTCCATTCATTAGGCTACCACAGTTAAAGGACTAGTGCCACCACCTGCTTCAGTGCCCCTGGACCAATGACAGATGATGACCATCTGTTCCCTCAGCTTCTCTGCATAATGAGTAATCAGAGATTCATGTCCACACTCCCATCTGCTACCAGATCCACTTAGAGACAGGTGGTGAGTGCCCCAATGCTGCCAAACTAGTAATGTCAGTAACACATTCATCTTGTTGCCAGGATATAAGAAAACATAACAAAACAAAAAGTCAGGGTGAAGAAAACCAACATAAAATCAACAAATTAATATAATAACTTTGTAATTGCTCAGAAGCAATAGACAAGTTCAAAACAAGTGATCAAAGTACAGGGCCAGAAAATCTTGCAAGGAAAAAAGTGCTTTTTGAACCATGTTATAAGGATTTTTTTTTTTTTTTAATTATACTTAGGTACTTTTGACAGATTGAAGGAAAATTCAAGGAAACCATAGAAAAATCAGGAAAATACATAGACAAACCAGCCACTCCTCAGAAGGAAGATGGGGCAATCTATTTCCATAGTGATACTGCCTCAGAAACCCAAGGAGGGATTACTATGAGTCGGGTCTGACTCGATGGCACTTAACAACAACAACAACAAATACACACACACACACACACACACATACACACACATACCCAAATGGACAAAATAAATGGAAAATAAGAATCCCCACACAAAAGCAGCAAATGGAAATCCAGAAGATTAATTCTAAAATTCCAGAAGAAGATAACACATTGCAAAGGCAAAGGTGTAGAACTGAATCACTGGGATGCAGAATTAGCAAGATAGAAGACAAATCCCTCAATACTAATCTGTTAGAGAAAAAAATCAAAAAAAGAAAAAAAGAATGAAAGAAATGAGGAAAGCCTAAGATTTATGTGAGACACACGATCAAGAAGAACAACTTACTTGTGATCAGAGTGTGCAGGTAAAAAGAGACTTAAAATAAATAAATAAATAAAAAACACCAAAAAAACTGTGAATGAATTCTGACAAGAAAACTCTCCTAATATCATGAAATACAAGAAGATATGCATTCAAGAAGCTCCATGAAGCCCAAATAGAATAGACCGTACCCTAAAAACTAATCACTAAGGCCTATTATAATAAAACTTTTCAAAATCAATGACAAAGAAATAATCCTGAAATCAGCTCAGAAAAACAAAAATCCACCCACAGAAGGACACCAACAAGACTAAACTGTGGTTTATCAGCAGAAATCATGATCGCAAACAGGTAATGGTAAGACATGTGGAAAGGCAAGAGTTATATAACCATGAAATTGTTTCCTCAAATATGATGATGAAATTAGGGTACTCCTATATAAACATAAATTAAAGGAATTTGCCAAAATAAGACCAATTTAACAAGAAATGATAAAAAGACCCCTTCAGACATAAAATCAACAATGGCAGACAACATCTAGAGATTAAGACATATGACAGTATCACCTGGAAATCAACCCAGACATACAAGTATGAAAAATAAAATAAACCCACAAGATGGAAAATAGGGAACCCGAAATGTCCACTTGTAAATGATGATAACTGCAAAACAAAAATAGGGAATAAATGATATAGTTATAAGATGGTATAAAGATAGAACAGACTGCTTTAAGCTCGAGAAGATACTAATAAATTACAGGGTAATCTCAAAGAAAATTAACAAAACTTCTCAATAAAATAAAAAAGAGGAAAATCATAAAGTGTCAGCAAGCACTAAAACAATAACAGTATGGCTTGTTGTTGTTGTTGTTGTTAAGTGCCGTTGAGTCATTTCCAACTCATAGCGACCCCATGCACAGCAGAACTAAACACTGCCCAATCCCGTGCCAGCCCCACAATCCCTGCTATACTTGAGCCCATCATCACAGCCGCCATGTCAATCCATCTCGTTGAAGGCCTCCACCTCTTTCGTCGACCCTCCACCCTACCAAGCATGACATCCTTCTCCAAGGAATGGTCCCTTCTGACAACATGACCAA
>NW_006921968.1:175622-176241 GCF_000298275.1 Orycteropus afer afer | reverse complement strand
TCTGCATATCTCAGGTTGTTAATGATTCTTCATCCAATCCTGATACCACGTTTTTTTTTTTTTTTTTTTTTCCATATAGTCCAGCTTCTTGGATTATTTGCTCAGCATATATAGATTGAATCTCGGAAGGAAGGTTGGGCATTCCTACTTCAGTAGTGATACCGCCTCGGAAACCCAAGGAGGGGTCACTATGAGTCAGGGCCGACTCAATGGCAAACAACAACAACAACATATAGATTGAATAAGCGTGGAGAAAGGATACAACCCTGGCACAGAAGAAATAAAAATTGTTCTTTGAATCAAAGGAGGATGAAATACAACATACCAAAATCTTTGGGACACAGCACACCGTAAACCATGCTCAGAGGTAATTTATTGCATAACACATACACACCAAAAGGAACAAAGAATAATAATCAACATCTTAGCCCAAAATCTCCAAAAGAAATAAATTAGAAAATTCTTAGCAAAAAAGGCCAAGGTCACCAGAAAAAAAGGAACTAAAAAATTAAGGCAGAAATAAGCAGAAAAACATAGAAACCATCAGAAAGACTAGAAGTTGGTTATTTGAAAAGATTAATAAAATTGATAAACCACTGGTACATTTAAGAAGGAGAAG
>NW_006921968.1:170779-175261 GCF_000298275.1 Orycteropus afer afer | reverse complement strand
CATGGAATCACACAGCCACCATCCCCTCAAAAAAAAAAAAAAAAAAGAGTTCTAGCCCAGACAGTTTCCCAGGCAAATTGTACTAAACATTCAGAGAAGAGCTGACAGCAATACTACCCAAACTAATCAAGAATTCAGAAAAGGATGGGATATTCTCAAACTCATTCTCTGAAGCAAGCATAGGCCTAATACCAAAAAAGAGACAAAAACACAGTAGAAAAGAAATTTACATACCAATATCCCTCATGAACATTGATGCAAGAAATTTCAACTAAATAGTAGCCATTGGAATTCAACAACATATCATAAAACAGAACACCATGATCGAGCTGGTTTCATACTAGGTCTACAAGGATGTTTTACAGCTGATTTTCCCACATTTTGAGTCATGTCAGATCAGCACCTGAAGGTCACAAAAGCTTTACTCTATTTACAGCATTGAGATCAACTGTACTTTGTGGAGGCAGCTCTTCCCTAGCCATATTTTGAGTGCCTTTCAATCTAAGGGGACCATCTTCTGGTAGAAGATCAGACAGTGTTCCCCTGCTGTTCACACAGTTTTCAGTGGACAATTCTTTCAGAAGTGAACTTGGCTACATCCTTCCTAACTGATCTTAGTCTGGAAGCTCTGTAGAAACCTGTCCACCATAGTTGACTCTGCTGGAATTTCAAAGCCAGTGGCATAGCTGCCAGCAACACAACAACACAGTATCACAAAAAGGAAATACTGTAGGATTTAAGATCAGGTAAGTTTATGTCAGGATTGTATATATCACCATGCTTATTCAATCTGTCTACTCAGCAAACAGTCCAAGAAACAGAACTGTATGAAAAAGAACACAGCATCAGGGTTGGAAGAAGACTCATTATCAACTTGCACAATGTATATGACACAACCCTCCTTTCTGAAAGTGAAGGTGACTTGAAGCACTTACTAATAAAAATAAAAAACTACAGTCTTCAGTATGGATGACACCTCAATGTAAAGAAAACAAAAATCCACACCATCTGGACAAATAAGCAACATCAAGATAAATGGAGACAATATTGAAGTTGTCAAGGATTTTATTTTACTTGGATTCACAATAAATGCCCAAGGAAGCAGTAGTCAAGAAATGAAAAATATTGCATTGGGCAAGTCTGTTGCAAAAGAACCCTTTAAAGCATTAAAGAGTAAAGTTGCCAGTTTGAAGCATAAGGTGCACCTGATCCAAGCCATGTCCTTTTCAATAGCCTCATGTGTATGTGAGAGCTAGACAATGAATGCAGAAGATGGCAGAAGAGATGATGTGTTTGAATTGTGGTGTTGATGAATAATATTAAATGTATCATGGATTACCAGAAGAACAAACAAAACTGTCTTGGAAGAGGTAAAAGTGGAATGCTCCTTAGAAGTGTGAATGCCAGAATTCTTATCTCATACTTTGCTCATGTTCTCAGAAGGGACTAATCCTTAGAGCAAGACATCATACTTGCTGAAGTAGAGTATCAGTAGGAAAGGGGAAGAGAATGCATTCACATAGTGGGCTCAAGTATGACAATAATTATGAGGATGGTGCAGACCTAGGCAGTGTTTCATTCTGTTTTTCATAGGGTCACCATGAGTTGAAAACAACTTGAAAACACCTACACCAACATGCAATGATGGTTCAAAATTAGAAAAAAAAAAATGTAAGCCACTCCTGAAATAAAACAAAAGAACCACATAATCATATCAGTCAATGCAGAAAAGTCATTTGGCAGAATCCAATACCCATTCTTGATAAAAACTCTCAGCAAAATAAGAACAGAAGAGAAATTTATCAACATAATTAAGGGCCTATGCACAAAACCAAAGGCCACACATTCCTCTCAACAGAGACAGACAGTAAACATTCCCCTTTGATAAATAGGAACCACACAAGGATGTCTTGATCACCACTCCTATTCAATACTGTATTGGAAGTCCTAGCCAGAGCAATAAGATAAGAAAAGGAAATAAATAAAAGGCATCAACATTTTCAATGAAGAAGTGAAGATATCTCTATTTGCAGATGATATGATGCTGCAAATAGAATATCTTAAAGAGTTGACAAGAAAACTACTGGAACTAAAAGAAGGACTCAGCAATGTCGTGGAGTACAAGATCAATATACAAAAATCAGCCATATTCCTTTACACTAACAAAAGGAACTCTGAAAAGGAAATCAGGAAAACAACATAATTTAAAATAACTACCCAAAAGATTAGGTACGTAGGAATAAATCTAACCAGAGACACAGGAGACTTATTCAGATAAAATCTACAAAACAATAATAAAATAAACAAAAGATAACTACATAGATGGAAGACTATAACATGGTCATTGATGAAAAATGGCAGTACTACCTGTTTGGTTACCTTTAGTGCTGATCTTACAGAAAATACCACAAATGGCTGATTTGAACAAACGGGTTTATTCCCTTACAGTTTAGGAGGCGAGAAGTCCTTGTTCAAAGTGCTGGCTCTAGGGGTTGGGTAAAAGCCCCTCGACCTTGGGCTTCAGCTGTGCCTCTTGCTCCCAGCCCACTGGAGCTGGAGGTTTCTCTTTGCTCAAGCAGCTGCTGACTGCTGAGGCTGATAAGCCCAAGGTTGATAAGTATAATGGCACAGTTTCAAAATTATCAAACCACACAATAGGCCACTGATTCAAGCTCAGAAATAGTCCCAGGATCATTAGACAACATAGCATGCTGCTGAACAACGACTCAGCTGCATACAGGATTCAAGCATGCCAACAGCCAGAGACATTCCTCAAAAATGCTTCTTATATAATGGAAGCAGACCACATCCCTAAGGCAGCTACTCAGCTGTTCCAGTAGATTCCATCATGAAGCTGATTACCAATCTCACCATGGGGAATAACTACATCCAGCTGCCCAGCCACTCAAAACTAGGCCCAGTCAAGTTGACACATAACTTTAACTATCACACTAACCAAAGCAACCTACAGTCATATTGTAATCCCAATCCAGATTCCCTCCTCATACGGAAAGGAAAGAGACACACAATAATCAAAATACTAATAAAAATGAACATGGTAGGAGTACTCACACTCCCAAATCTCAAAACCCTGCAACAGTAGTCAAAAATCCTAGCACTGATACAATGATAAATGCATAGACCAATGGAAAAGAATCGAAAATCCAAAGGTCAATCCGTCCACCTATCCACAGCTAAACTTTGACAACAGGCTGAAACCCATTAAATGGGGAAAATATAGTCTCTATCAGTGTTGCTGGCCAACTGGATACCTGTTTACAGAAAAATTAAACAGAATCCTTAACTGACACCATATACCAAAACTAATTCAAGATGGAAAATAATATCTAAATGTAAATCCTAAAACCATGTTGTTATTCTTAGGTGCCGTTGAATAATCTCCAACTCATAATGACCCTATGCACAACAGAACAAAACACCTACAGGTCTTGCACCATCTCTGTGATACCTGCTATATTTGAGCCCATCACGGCAGCCACTGTGTCAATCCATCTTGTTGAGGGCCTTCCCTTCCTTTGTTGACCTTTCACTTTACCAAGCATGACATCTTTCTCCAGGGTATTGTCCCTTCTGACAACAGGACCAAAATAGGTGAGATAAAGTCCAGTCATTCTCACTTCCAAGGAGCATTCCGGCTACACTTCCTCCAGGACACATTTGTTAGTTCTTTTAGCAGTCCACAATACTTTTAGCATTCCTTTCCAGCACCACATCTCAAAAGCATCAATTCTTCTTTGGTCTTTATTCATTGTTCAGCTCTCACATGTGTATAAGGTGATTGGAAATATTATGGCTTGTGTCAGGCACACCTTAGTCCTCAAGGAGACATCTTTGCTCTTCAGCACTTGAAATAGGTCCTTTGTAGCTGACTTGCCTAGTGCTGTACATTGTCTGATGTCCTGACTTCTGCCTCCATTGGCGTCGATTGTAGATCCAAGCAATGTGAAGTCTTTGACAACTTCAATCTTTTCTCTGTTTATCGTGACACTACTTACAAGTCCAGTTGTGAGAATTTTTGTTTTATTTATATTGAGATGTAATCCATACTGAAGACTGTAGTATTCCATCTTCATCAGTAAGTACTTCAAGTCATCCTCATTTCAGCAATAAAAGTTGTCATCAGAGTATCACACATTGTTAGTACTTCCTCCAATCCTGATGTGACATTCTTCTTCATATAGTCCAGCTTCTTGGATTATTTGCTCAGCATATAGGTTGAATAAGTATTGTGAAAGGATACAAGCTTTACACACTCCCTTCCTGAATATAAACCATGTAGTGTGTCATATAGATTGAATAAGTATTGTAAAAGGATACAAGCTTTACACACTCCCTTCCTGAATATAAACCATGTAGTGTGTCCTTGTTGTGTTCAAACGACAGCCTCCTGGTCAAGGTACAGTTTCCTCATGAGTACAATCAAGTGTTCGGGAATTCCCATTCTTCTCAATGTTATCCATA
>NW_006921968.1:168023-169942 GCF_000298275.1 Orycteropus afer afer | reverse complement strand
AGGAGGGATATATTCTACATCATATTTTGGCTCTCATGGACTTGTTTTAATTGTCTTTAACTTGAAGTTGAACTTGCATTTGAGCAGTTGATGGTCTGTTCCACAATCAGCTCTTGGTCTGGTTTTGGCTGAAGATATTGAGCTTTTCCATCACCTCTTGCCACAGATGTAGTCAATTTGATTCCTGTGTGTTCCATCTGGTGAAGTCCACATGTACAGCTACCATTTTTGTTGTTAAAAAAAATGTGTTCTCAATGAATAAGTTTTTGGTCTTGCAAAATTCTACCATTTGAGTTCCAGCATTATTTCTGTCACCAAGGCCAAATTTTCCAACTACCGGTGATTCTTCTTTGTTTCTAACTTTTTCATTCCAGTCACCAGTGATAATTAACACATCTGATTGCATATTTGGTCAATTTCAGACTGCAGAAGTTGATAAAATCTTCAGTTTCCTCATCTTTGGCTTTGGTGGTTGGTGCATAAATTTGAATATTAGTTGTATTAATAGGTCTTTCTTGTAGGTATGGATATAATCCTATCAGTGACAACATTGTACCTCAGGACAGATCTTGAAACATCGTTTGCAATGATGAATATCACACCATTCTTTAAACTGTCATTCCTGGCATAATAGATCATATAGTTATTTGATTCAAAATGGCCAAAACCAGTCCATTTCTGCCAATAATGCCTAGGATATCAATCTTTGTGCATTCCATTTCATTTTTGACAACTTTCAATTTTCCTAGATTCATACTTCATCATTCCATGTTCCGATTATTAAAGGATGTTTGCTGCTGTTTCCCCTCAATTTGAGTGGTGCCGCATCTGCAAATGGAGGTCTCAAAAGCTTTACCTTATCCATATGGGTAAGGCTGGTTTTACTCTGATAATGCAAATCTTGCCCAGTCCTACTTTGAAACCTTTCTAAGGTAAGTGACTCATCTTCCTCCTCTCTATTGTACAATGTTTCCAGACTATTCATAAAATTATGCAGTAATGTATCAGACAGTGTTTCACTGTCATTCCTCTTCAAATTGTCATTCCTGGCTTAGTACATCACATTGTTGTCTGATTCATAATGGCCAAAACCAGTCCATTTCAGCTTAATAATGCCTAGGATATCAATCTTCATGCATTCCATTTCATTTTGACAACTTCAATTTTCTTAGATTCATACTTCATGCATTCCATGTTCTGATTATTAATGGATGTTTGCAGCTGTTTCTCCTCAATTTGAGTCATGCTACATCAGCAAATGGAGGTCTTGAAAGCTATACTTTACATATCAGTAAGGTCGGTCCTACTTTGATGAAGCAGCTCTTTCCTAGTCATATTTTGAAAGACTTCTGACATAAGGTGTTCATTCTCCCATACTTTATCAGGTAATGTTTCCATGCTATTCATAAAGTTGCCCAGTAATGTATTAGACAGTGTATCTCTGCTATTCTTAAAGTTTTCTCTGGATAATTCTTTGAGAAGTGGATGTCTTCTTCCTTCTTCCTAGTCTGTCTCAGTCTTTAAGCTGCATTGAAGTCTGTGCTCCATGTGCAACCCTGCCAGCAATTGAAACACTGTTGGCACAGCCTCAAGCCTCACAGCAACACACAAGCCACAATAGTATGAGAAATTGAGAGCCAAGTTTGTCCCTCTTAGCTGTTCCCTAAAATCATAAAGACCATCAAAGCAAAAATAAAGGCACACTTAATCCCACTGCCAATGAGTTGATGCCAAATCATGGTGACCCTATAAAACAGAGCATAACTGTACCACAGGATTTCCAATCTGTAAATCTTTACAGAAGCAGAATTTTTCTTTCTCCCATGTAGCAGCTGATGGGTATGAACCACTGGCATTTTGGTTAGCAGTAGAATGCTTTAACCACTGCTCCACCAGTGCTCTTTCGAGGTAAACTTAAA
>NW_006921968.1:166290-167353 GCF_000298275.1 Orycteropus afer afer | reverse complement strand
CAGAAAACAACAAATATTGCCAAAGTTATAGAGGGACTGAAAGTCTCACACATTGCTGGTGAGACTATAAAATGATACATCCATTGTGGAAAGTGGCAAGGAACTTCCTTAAGAATTTGTAAGTAGAAATACCATATGATCCAGAAATCATATTCCTAGGTATATATCCTAGAGAAGTAAACACCAAGGCACAAACAGATATTTGCATGCCCATGTTTATCACTGAATTATTCACAGTAGCAAAAAGATGGAAGAAACCTAAGTGCCTACCAAAGGACTAATGGATAAACAAACTAGGCTACATAAACACAATGGAATAAAACACAATATTAAAGAATGATGATGAATGTGTGAAGCACTTCAAAAAATGGATGGACCTAGAGGACATGATGCTAAGTGAAATTAGTCCATCACAAAAGGACAAGTATTTTGTGAGGCTACTATTGTAAAAAATCAAGAATATGTTTACACACAGAAAGAATCGTTCTTTGAAAAGTATTATAGGTGGAAGAGAAAGGAAGAGCAAGTCATGGTAAACATGTATTAACTGGGTAAAGGGAAAGGCAATAAACAGTAACAGGGAGTCTCACACAAAATGATTGAAGTAATGGAAGCCATAGGGAAGAGCAGAAGAGTTAAAGACAATAAAAGTGAATACAGTATAAATGCACAGTCATTTAATAATAGTCCATCACTCGTCTGTCAGCTTGTCTCACTGCGGTGGCTTGGGTGTTGCTGTGAGGCTGGAGGCTATGCCACTGTATTTCAACTACCAGCAAGGTCACCCATGGTGGACAGGTGTCAGCAGAGCTTCCAGACTAAGACAGACTCAGAAGAAGGAAGTAGTCATGCACTTCTCAAAGAATTGGTCAGTGAAAACCTTATGAATAGCAGTGAAACACTGTCTGATATATTACTGGAAAACTTTATGAATAGCCTTGAAACATTGTTCAATATAGTGTCAGAAGATGAGTCCATCAGGTTGGAAGGTACTAGAAATGCAACTGATGAAGAGCTGTCTCCTAAGAGTAGTTGTTGTTGTTGATGTTAAGTGCTGTCGAGT
>NW_006921968.1:142089-144337 GCF_000298275.1 Orycteropus afer afer | reverse complement strand
CACATCACAACTGCTTAAACCATTCAGAATTGTGGTCCAGTCAAGTTGATACCCAGCTCCAACTATAACACCATTTACTAAACAGACATCCTCTTCCCCATTAATGGATTTCTGCCCTTCTGGTTGCACTTCTTGGATAGATTTGTTCATTCTTCTTGTGGTCCATAAAACTTTGAGTATTCTTCAACAGCACAACTAAAAAGCATCAACATTTCTTTGGTCTAACTTTATTCATTGTCTAGCTTTCACATGTGTATGAAGTGATTGAAAATACCACGGTTTGGTTTAGGAGCACCTCACCCTTCAAAGTGATATTTTTGCTCTTCAATGCTTTAAAGAGGTCTTTGGCAGTAGATTTTCCCACTGCAATATGACACCTGATTTCTTAACTGCCACTTCCATGGGTGTTGATTGTGGATCTAAGTAATGTGAAATCTTTGACAACTTCAATATTTTCTCCATTTAAAATATTAAAGCAGAAGTAAAGTAGAGAGGATCATAAAAAAAAAAAAGGGGGGAAGACCCTCAATGAGATGGAGAGACATAGTGGCTGAAATTATGGGCTCAAGCATGCCAAGATTTGTAAGGATAGCACAGGACCACGCAGTGTTTCATTCAATTACACATAGTGTCACTATAAGTCATCACGAACTCAGTGGCATCTAACAACAAAAACACTGCTTAAGAGATTTTTTTTCTCAAGAAATTCTAGGGCCACAGATAGTTACTTAAAACGACATGCCTCTGGAAGGAATATTACTCATTGTGATAGCCACTTAACAAGATGGCCCCCAAAGATCCTCATCTCCTAGAAGTCACAGCCCAGCATAGTCCTGTCAATAATGAATAGAGCTGACCTCTGTAATCAATGGTATGTTGAAGATATGGCAAATTGTGGCCTCTGAGACTAGGTCATCTAAATCATTATAGCTTTGACCTTGCTCCCTGTGGTGGTTATGTTTGTGTGTCATCTTGGCTAGACCTGGTTGAGTGGCTGGAGAGCTGGATGTAGTATTCCCCATGATGAGACTGGTAATCAACTCCATGGTGGAATTTACTGTGAACAGCTGAGTAGCTGCTTTTGGATATGTAGTCTGCTTCCTGTATATAAGGAGAAGCTTTGTGAATGGTCTCTACCCTTCAGCATGCTTGGACCCTGTATGTAGCCATGTCATTGCTCAGCAGCCTGCTATGCTCTGCCAACCTTGGGACTTACAGTGGACTTAAATTAATGGTCTGCCGTATGGATTGATAACATCTGGACTATGTCTTTTTATTGTCAACTTTGGGGTTTCTCAGCTTCAGCAGCTAACAGCTGTCTGAGTGAAGAAATACTTCTAGCTCCAGTGGGCTGGGAGCAGGAGGCAGAGCTGGACCCCAAGGTTGACGGGCTTTCACCCAGTCCCTAGAATCTGGCACTTTGAGCTTGGACTAAATCCTCCAAATTGTAGGAATAAACTCCTGTTTGTTAAGGCCATCCAATTTGTGGTATATTTCTCATCAGAGTAGCACCAGGTAACCAGAAGACTCCCTCTTAATTTATTCACTTGGGGTAAGCTATTTGCCCGGTCAAGATGACACTAAAATGGTCCATATGGTGAGGAATTATGTACTCCTGCCATTACCAGCATCAATTGGTCAGCTGTATGAGGAAACTATCTTGGAAGCCTCCTCACTCCAAATATGAACTGCAGTCTCTTGAGAGACCTGAGCCAGAATTTCCCATATGAGCAGCTTCAAAATTCTTGACAAAAGGAACCTGTGTGAGATGATAAAAATTATTGTTCTGTTAAGCTGCTAAGCATTGGAGTAAGTTCTTATGCTGCGAAGGATAACTAATTCATGTTGTCTCTCTATTCTCTTCTGATTAATTGTGCTATTTCATTTTCTTGGAATGGCTAAAGGAAGAACCATACATGTTTACATGGACCCATAAAACTGTACATTGGCCAGGAGGCTCTCATTCAAACAGGACAAGGGGACACACTATGGTTTAAAATCAAGAAGACAGTGCATCAGGTTGTATCCTTTCACCATACTTATTCAATCTGTATGTTGAGCAAATAATCCAAGAAGCTGACTATATGAAGAAGTATGTGGCATTAGCATTGGAGGAAGAATCATTGACAACTTGTGATACCTTGATGACACAACTTTGCTTGCTGAAAGTGAGGATGACTTGAGGCACTTACTGATGAAGATTGAAGAATACAGTCTGCAGTATGGATTACATCACAATATAAAGAAA
>NW_006921968.1:135540-141739 GCF_000298275.1 Orycteropus afer afer | reverse complement strand
AAATCTGTCCTGGAGGAAGTGCAGCCAGAATGCTCCTTGGAAGCAAGAATGGCCAGACTTCGTCTCACCTACTTTGGTCATGTTATCAGAAGGCACCATTCCCTGGAGAAGGATGTCATGCTTGGTAAGGTGGAAGGTTGACGAAAGAGGGGAAGGCCCTCAACAAAATGGTCTGACACAGTGGCTGTGGTGATGGGCTCAAGTATATGAAGGATCATGGAGCTCGCACAGGATGCGGTAGTGTTTCATTTTGCTGTGCATAGGGTCACTATGAGTCAGAGATGACTTGACAGAATCTAACAACAACAACATAAAATTGCAATTTTCCTTATGTTTTTAAAATTATATTCAACCAAAATATATCCTAATTATGCCATTATGATTCCATGTCTTCAATTTTCATTGTCAGATTAAATGTAGCAGATTACCTACACTAATACAGTATTTTTACTGCTAATAAATAAATAAATAATCTTCTTCTTTCTACCCATTTAGAATCCAGAGCCTTAGAAAGTGGGATTGACTGATGTAGATAATATAACCCTCTTGGGTTCCGTTGTCAGTATAAAGGGTCTCCTCATCCTTTGCTGACCCTATTGAACATATTTAGCTTGTAAATCATTGCCAGTCAGCTGGAAATTCTTAAATTCCCCAATGACTTCATTCTTGTTATTCACCTTAATGATATTCTGGATATAAAAGTCTCATATCTCAACTTTAATCTCATTTATTTCTTTCTCTCAGACATTGTTTTATTAGACTCTCTTGTTTTTATATAAGTAGGTGCCAGCTTTGCTTCCCTCAGGATAACCGTTTCTGGTTTATAGGAACTTAGTATTTCTATAGCTACTGCTAGTGCTGGTGCTTCCTGGGAAGCAACAACGAAAAAGGAATGTTGAACATGATGGTTGCACATGATGGGTGTGATTAGTGTCACTGAATTGTGCACATGAAAGATGGTGAATTTCCAAATGTTGTGTAATCTGTATTTTCACAATAAAAAATAAAATCAAAAAAGGGTAGAGCACATGAACCATACTTCTTTGGCTCAGAAGCAACTTCCTTGTTCAGATTTTGAAGAGGAAACTATGGACTCAGACCAAATCCATTTACAAAAGTACAATTTTCATTCTCACTGGTTCGTAAGCTTTGTCTGGGCATGTTGTGATAAAGTTAAGGCGTTTGTTAGACATGCTGTCTTCACTTGGCTGTTGTTAGTTCCTGTCCTGTTGGCTCTGACTCATGGCAACCTCGTGTAGAATACGATGGAAATCTGCCGCATCCTGTCCCATCTTCAGGGTCATCGATACACCTGAGCCCATTGTTGAAGCTACTGTGTATTCTGAGTGCTCTCCAATGTCAGGAGCCCATCTTCCAGCCTATCACAGACAATATTCTGTTGTGATGTAGTGCATTTTCATTGGCTAATTTTAAGAATGAGATCACCAGGCCTTTCTTTCTAGTCTGTCTTAGTCTAGAAACTCTGCTGAAACTTGTCCATCATGGGTGACCTTCCTGGTATTTGAAATATAGGTGACAAAGCTTCCAGTGCCACAGCAACACGCAAGTCATCAGTGTGACAGATTGACGGATGGGTGATGAGTCCTCACTTTATATTGTATTTATGACAAAATTTACTCAGAAAAATTTTTCCCCTTAAGAGAAATTGTAAAAGAGGTCAGCAGTGGTGGGGAGTGTTCACTGTAATTATACTATGCTCTCAATCTGTTCAAATATTGCTGTGAGGACATCAAGGATCTTAACTATGTATATTGTTTTATTGCTTTATTAAAAAATATTTTCCAGGACTGTGCAATTATTGTTGAACTTTTCTATGGGTTCCCTGCTTGAAATATGGGACCTGTGTCTTCCTCATAACCACTGACTTCAAGGGTTCAACCAACATCATGCCCCAACAAGGACTATACATCTTCAATGATTTCTGTTTTGTTAGGAATTAGCTAGTGCCCTAGAATCTCTCACATATATCATGTAGATAACTTCACTAAACCAAGAAACTGCAGAGTTATTTGCAAAAATGTATGCTAGGAGACAAGCTGGGAGAAGCCATGTTCCATCCTTGTGGGTCAGTCACAGCCCAGTGGCCATGAGTTAGTTACTTCAAAGCCTTGGCTCAGTCATCTCATATAATATGCTGGTGGAAGGATGCTGTCTCCAAGTTAGCTCTGCTTTCATTCATAGATGATTTGATTCAATTGATGAACAGTGTCTTTTGAGATTTACTGGCATGTTTCCCCTATCATTTAATCCACCAACATCTAAGGCCAATTTAGCAATGAAACTGAACATCTTGAATCTAATGCTGAATAGCCTTCCAACAGGCAGCTGCCTGCAAATAGAATGGGACCACTTCATCCCTTCAGCTCTCCAAAGCTTTGCATTCATTTAAAAGTTAAGTCACCAAGACCAGGGAATGGCCCCGTGGTGGGGAGGCAGACAGACATTGTCATGTTTTTTATGATTAGAGTTTCTGTAGTCTCGGGATTTGAAGGGTAGCATAGGATCAAACTACTGCTATTGGCTGCCGTTGAGTTGGTTCTGACTCATGGTGATCCCATATGACAGAGTACAACTGCACATCGAATTTCTTGGCTGTGATTTTTTCAGAAGCAGATTTCCAAATCCTTCTTCCACAGAACCACTGGCTGCGTTGACCCACCAACCTTTCAGTTTGCATCTGGGTGCTTAATCATTGAGCAACCAGGGCTCCTTAGGACCAAAAAAAAGTATCTCTTTTTTCATATATTCCAGGGAATAAATGATATTCTTATTGCTTTGGGGATCATCCCTGTGCTAGTTCAGGTTGTGTATCAGATTAGCTGGGCTGTGATTTTGAGTGGCTGGGCAGCTAGAGAGTTATTTTCTATGATGAGATTGTAATAACTTTCTTGGTAGAATCTTTTGTGAGCAGTTAAGTAGCTGCCTTTTTGGTATGGCATCATCCCAGTATATTCCAGTGGGCCTGGAATAAGAGGCAGAGCTGAAACCCAATTTGATGGGCCGTCACCCAGCTCCTAGAGCTGGCACCCTGAATTTGGATTCCTGGCTTTCTATACTGTATGAGAATAAATTCCTTTTTGTGAAAGTCAGCCACTTGTGGCGATTCTGTTATAGCCGTGGTAGAGGACCAAGACACTTCCTTTCACTTCACTCAATGGATTTGGTTACAGATGAAAGCAAAAAGAGACAACATATTTCTGAATGCTCAGTATTAGGCCTGAGCCCTGGTGGCGTAGTGCCTAAGGCATTTGGCTGCTAACCAGAGCCTGGCGGTTCAAACTCACCAGCCACTCTTCAGAAGGAAGATGGAGCAATCTACTTCCATAGTGATACCACCTCAGAAACCCAAGGAGGGGTTGCTATGAATTGGATCTGACTCCATGGCAGTGAGTTTGTTTTTTCTTTTCTTTTTTTTTTTTTGGTTTTATATATTCCACAGTAAACATCTGGTTCCAAGCACCTCACTGTTAGCAGATTAAAAAAGAACTTTCCAAATTCATCTGCACTTTTCTTTATTTATAAAGAATACTGATCATATCATTTTTATTTTGGGACTCTATTTTTCCCTACAGAAATGAAGACTTAATATCCATGTCCCAGAAAAAAAAAAAAAAAAAAAAAAAAAGTCACTAATTGGATCACTCTTGATTTACCTGCTTGTATTTTCCATTCTTTGTGGACCGAAAACATTTCTGCAAGAGCTGCTCTATTCTTACGGACAAATTGATTCACAAATAGAATTTAGTGGAAAAATGCTTTGGGAGAGATGGAGCCAGAGAGAAATTGGAGTTGGAGATGAGAGACTCAGCAAATTGGGAGAAAGTAAAAAATAACTCAAGTATAGATATGCCTTCATTAAGGGAATCGATGTCTCCTAGCTAAGTATGCTAGTGTCCCTCATGATTTTCATTATAAAACCAAAGATATATTTGGAAAAAGAGAATCTCCATAATATATAATAAGGGCATAGTTATAAATGTATAATAAAAATATTACCACTTCTTGTTCTCCAGTATATTTTCTTTTATTTCTGATATCATCTTATTCAGCTAATGATCACTTACTAGGGCTACTGGAACCATCCTTAAAGTCCTTGCCCTGTTTGAGTCCGTTGTTGCAGCCACCGTGTCAATCGACCTTGTTGAGGGTCTTCATGTTTTTTGTTCACCCTCTACTTATCATGTCATAATATCCTTCTCCAAGGACCGCTCTCTCCTGATGACATAACCGGAGTGTGTGAGATGAAGTCTCACCATCCTTGATTCCTTTCTTAATATATAAACAACACCAGCATTTTGTGATTTAGAATAAAGTTTTTAATCTCCTTAATAGACTTGTAAAATCCAGGAGGTTGAGCAACAAACCAAATTTTCTTTTAGCACCATTCCCAGAATATAAGTACACTCCTTGCTTATCAACATGGTTAGGTTCCAAAGACCACGTTGTCAGGCAAAAAGTGGCATTATGCAAGAAATGGAGGGCTTCCCCCCCATTCCCCCCATTCCCCCCCACACACCCAATGTTCAGCCCATCTATTTATGTGATTTTTTTCTTTTCTTTTTTTAATTTGGAAAATAAGATCATAGAGACAGTAACAGCTAAGATTTACTGGCACGTCCATCACTGGGAACAGTCCAGATATGGATTTTCCCTCTGCAAAGGAGGCTTGGGGGAGACAAAGCTGGGCAAAGCTGGGTGGTGTGACGGAAGGCCCCACAGCTGTACTACTCCACCTTCCTCCCGGGCTGGGTCACAGCCTCCCGCAAGGACCGGAGCAGCCTCCAGGGCTCCACTCCCAGCTCTGCAAACCCTGAGACCCGGAGCTTGCTCTGTCCTCTGGGCCTGGAGAGCCAGGAGTCTGGGGGCTTCCTGTCAGGGCCCCAGGAGCCTGGCTGCACACCAAGTGGGGGCTTCAGGCCCAGGGGCTCACTTTGGGATATCATAAAACTTTCCAATATTTCCTTCAACCATCTTCCCCAGTGCCCTTGCAGTCCTCCCTTCTCATCACACAGCAGTTTGGAGCTGTAAGACCTCAGCCCACATAGAAGCTGGGAACCCAGCACAGGCACCGGTAGCTGGGTGCACCTCCAGGGTCACCTGCAGACCACGGCCACGCAGGAAGCCGGCCCCTCAGCAGCAGAGCGTGGCACTTCAGCTGCCAGCGGGAGCAGAGGGCATGGGTGCGGTTTGCCCCAGCTTCCCGGAGACCACCTGGAGACCCTTCCTGAGGTAGAGGATGATCTGCAGCCCTTGCCAACTCTTAATGTGCAAAGTGGTCCAGGAATGGATTTTCTCCTATTGTACATGCAAACTCTTGGATAATGACATAGTCATTAAATGAGGAAAAGATGAACAAGCTCCCTAGAAGGGTGTCAAGACCTTTCACCATCTGTGCCTAATGTGCTTTAACTGAACTACTTTCTGCCTCCCTCACAGCTTCATTCATTCAGTGCATCTGTGAATCTTTCCTGGGGCATCTACCATATATCATATACCTTTCTAGGTAAGAGAAATTCATAAGAAATTGAAAATTTATCCCTCGACCTCAAGGAGACTCCCAAGAAATGAAACCACTTGATACTAATAAGGTAGTGAAATAAGGGTCAGGACAATTGGGGGATTTCAAGGGGAAGTGTGAATTGTGAGCTAGAAAAGGGAAGGGGGTGGAGTTGCTGAGAGAGGTAAGGTCTCCTCTTGGAGGACAGTTTCAGGTCACGATTCAGTTTGGGCTTGTATCCAAAAGGTTATTTCTTGGAAGATTCAAATCAATGCAACAAATGTGCCTCAGGTGAGAGCCCTCTCTGTTCAAGAGCTGCCATGTTGAGATCGTGGAGATGATTGGGCCTGATGCCAGCCACTAGGTGCTCACCTTTTAGTAGACCTGGCTTCATTCACGCTAATGACTCTGTCAGTTACTTTGAACTAGATCATCTGTCTTCCTACTCTCGAGATGACATGTGTCTTTAAGGGGTGCATCCTCAGGCTCCCTCCCACTGCATCCATCCACATATCAAGGACATGCCCCTGTGCCCACATTTCTTCTGCCAATTTTGCCCTACCCCTATGCTGCTGCTCCCTTCCCAGTCCAACCTTCATCATGTCCTGGAGCAAATACAGAAAAGGAACAAGAAGGAAGGGAGAAATGATGAAAAGCATGTAACTGTTCAAGAAAAATGCA
>NW_006921968.1:134056-135180 GCF_000298275.1 Orycteropus afer afer | reverse complement strand
TTGGCTGTAATCTTTATGGGGGTAGATCTCCAAGTCTTTCTCTTATAGAGCTTCTGAGTGAGTTCAAACCTCCAGTTTTGTTTTGTTCTGATTAGCAGCCAAGCACTTAACTGTTGCATTTCTAAGCCTCCTTATACCATATGGAGTGACCAATTTGAATGTATGCATGTGTCTGGATATTTCCATTGCACACAAAGACATGCTGTGCCTCCGACTCTCAGGTATGAGAGTGCTAGGAATGAAACACATACATTCACTGACACCAAGCATTTCATGGGTGCTATGTTCATCTGTGATCAAGACAGATACACAGGACATTTACAGTGTTGACAAAACGAAACACGTGCACACTTATGTCACTGGGCAGGTGAGTTGTGGTTCAGGTCATGTGTCAGATACTGTGTTAATGCATTTCACAGCTGCCTCTAGCTACCACCATGCTGCTCAAGGCTTCTACTCTGCCACTGGGCCTTGATGGCCTCTGCTACTGGCTCCTTCCAAGGTACTCAGGCCTGTGGGACTCTCTTGCTGCCACACTACACAGGTCTCTGTTAACCAAGGGAGACATGCAAACCCTACACAGGGTACATTCAGGCCTTTCTTGTCTAGTATGATCAAATGTGTCAATTTTAGGTCTGCTGGCAAACCTCCTGTCCATTGATGTTAAGGTGCCTTTGAATCCCTGCACAAGATCCTCCAAGGTGACACCTATGAGGGGCACACTTGGTCCTCTGCCCTGCACAGAGAAGTTTCAGCTCTTTAGCTCTACCAGCAAAGCCACTTGCCCAAAAGTGTTCAGCTCTTGCTCCATGTGCTGGCAAGCCCACCTCAGCTGCCCCACTCCATGGGCAGGCAAACCTGCCACCTCCATCTCTTACTGTCTGGTTTCATCTTCAGTGTTCAAAAAGAGCAGTTGCTCCAGAGATTTCTGAATCTAGAAGGTTCTCAGTGCAGGTCTCAAATCCAGGTCTTTGGTCTGAAGGAAAAGTTCTGCTCCAGGCTATTCTTCTTGATGATAATGAGGTTCACAATGTAGCATTAACCCTTATGTAAGTATACATCTTGCCAATATCAAGGCATGATACTCCCGCCAGGACCACTAACTGACCAATCTCTTCAGTGGA
>NW_006921968.1:132853-133391 GCF_000298275.1 Orycteropus afer afer | reverse complement strand
TATATATATATATATATGTATATATATATATATAAAGGGAAGTTATCAAAAACAAGAAGGAAAACATAAAGGTCAATGTCCTAGACATTAATGAGCTGAAATGGATTGGTATTGTCCATTTTGAATAGGACAATGACATAGTCCACTATGCTGGAGATGACAAATTGAAGAGGAGTAGCATGACATTACTTGTCAGAAAGAACATTTCAAGAGCTACACTGAAGTATAATGCTGTTAGTGATAGGAGAATATACATCTTCCCACAAGGAGGAGTAGTTATCCCTACTATTATGCAAATTTGAGCACCAACTATTAATGCCAAAGATGAAGAAATTGAAGATTTTTACCAACTACTGCAGTCTTAAATAGATCAAACATGCAACTAAGATGCATTACTGGTGATTGGAAAGCAAAAGCTGGAAATTCAGAAGGGTCAACAGTTGAAAAATATTACTTTGGTTACAGAAAAAAATGCCAGACAAAACAGGGTACAATTCTGCAAGATTACTGGCCTATTCATTGGAAATACATTTTTTTT
>NW_006921968.1:130305-131868 GCF_000298275.1 Orycteropus afer afer | reverse complement strand
GGGTAACCTTGCAAACCATCAGAGTTCTAAAATACTCCATTGTGCTCATGAAGAACCTGTCTATAGGCCAACAGGCAGTTGTTCTAACAGAACAAAGGGATATTGCATAGTATAAAATCAGGAAAACTGTGTGTCAGGATTGTGTCCTTTCACCATATTTATTCAATCAGTATGCTGAGCAAATGACATGAAAAAATGCACTATATGATGAAGATATATCAAGATTGGAGGAAGACTCTTTAGCAACCTGTGATATGCAAATGACACAACTTTTCTAGTGAAAGTGAAGAAGATTCAAAACATTTTGTGATGAAGATCAAAGGCTATAGCTTTCATATGCCTCAACATAAAAATAAAAATCCTCAAAACTATACTCATACATAACATCATGATAAACAGAGAAAAGATGGAAGCTGTGAAAGAGTTCATTTTATTTTGATCTACAATCAACACCCATGGAAGTAGCTGTTAAGAAATCTAAGGATGTATTGCATTGAGAAAATCTTCTGCAAAAGATCGATTTAAAGTGTGAAAAGGCAATGATATCACTAAGGAGTGCCTGACCCAAGTGATGGTATTTTCAACCACCTCATATGTAATTAAAAGCTAGATAGTGAATAAGAAATATCCAAGAAAAATGAGTGCATTTGAATTATGACATTGACAAATAATATGAATACGCCACAGGCCCAATATATGAACAAGTCTGACTTGGAAGCAATACAGCCAGAATGTTCTTGAGGAACAAGGACGGTGAGACTTCATCTCCTGAATGTTAACCAGTCCCGCGAGAAGGACATAATGCTCGGTAGAACTTCAGTGAAAAAGAGGCAGACTCTCAACCTAGTGGATGCTATGCTCTAATATAGAACAATTGTGAAGATGGTGTAGCATTGGACAGCATTTTGTTTTGTCATACATAGAATTGCTATGCATAGAAATGGAATTAACGGCAGCTAACAATTACATAGGGAGCTTGGGTAGCATAGTGCCTAAGGCATTTGACTGCTCACCAGAAGGCTGGTGCCACTCCTTGGAAGGAAGGTTGGGCAATCTGCTTCTGTGGTGATACTGTCTCAGCAACCCAAGGAGGGGTCGCTATGAGTCAGATCCGACTCAACAGCAGTGGGTTTGGTTTAGTTTTGGTAACAATGACATATGTCTACAAAGGCCATATGAAAGTTATTCACTGCACCATAAGCCATCATTTACTTAGATAATTTAGGTAATTTGAGATTTGAGTGTAGACTGATAATACCATTAACTGATCAATAGAGGGGTTTTTTTTTTTTTTTCAAGGTATTATTTCCCCATACCAAGCAATTACTGTATCCAAAACTAAAGTGTTTACCATCAGGCAGCTCAATTTAACAAATATATGTTAAGCAGGAGCTCTGTAATATGTGTCCTAATTACATTGTCCCTTTTGTAAAAGACTATTTCTGGTCTTCTTTTTGCTCATAGGCATTTTATGTACTGTGCAAACAAAAATACTTCCAAAAATAAATGAATTAATGCTTGAAAGTTTTATTTTGAATTAAATCAGATTAATAGTTAAAACCT
>NW_006921968.1:119980-123470 GCF_000298275.1 Orycteropus afer afer | reverse complement strand
GCAAGTTCAACTTGAACTTGGAGACAATTAATACAAGTCCCCGAGAGCCAAAATATGACCTTGAATATATCCCTCCTGAATTTAGAGACCATCTAAAGAATAGACTTGATTCATTGAACACCAATGACCAAAAACCAGAGGAATTGTAGCATGACATCAAGAACATAATCCATGAAGAAAGCAACAGTTCATTGAAAAGACAGGAAAGAAGGAAAAGACCAAAATGGATGTCTGCAGAGATGCTGACACTTGCCCTTGTTACTGTTGAGAATATCCACACCAAAGCATGCACCAATTCAACAGTTTCTCCATCTACAATTCAGTGATACTCACTACATTATCTGAGTTGTGCATCCATTCTCACTTTCCTTTTACACGAATTGTTTCTCCTCCATTAACACAAATTCACTATTCCCTAAGTTTCCTTTCTAATCGTTTAAGTTGGTGTTGTCAATTTGATTGCATATTTTCTTCTGTACCATAGAATCAGTTCTGATTTGTATTTACTTCTTGTACAGCAGAATGAAATACTTCCCGGTTCTTTGGCATCCTCACAATCCTTGCTCTTCTTGACCCCATTCTTACAGCCACTGTGTCAGTCCATCTTAGTGAGAATCTTCCTCTTTTCCACTGACCCTCTGCTTTACCCACCATGATGTCCTTCTCCAGGCACTGGTCCCTTTCAATAACTTGTGAAAAATACATGTGAAGGAACACTGCCATCCTCACTTGTAAGGAACATTCTTCATGTATTTCTTTGAAGACATATTTGCCCATTCCCTAGAATACGTGGTATATTCAGTATTCTTTGTCAATACCATATTTCAAAGGCATCAATCACTCTTCAGTTTCCATCAATTACTCTTCACTTTCCTTCATTCATTGTCCAACATTCACATACATATAATGCTGTTGAAAATATCATGTCTTTGGTCAGGCACACCTTAGCTCTCAAAGAGAAATCTTTGTTTTTTGTATAACTTTTAAGAGATCTTTTGCAGTAATTTGTCCAATGCAATATGTTGATAGATTTCTTAACTGATGCTTCCATGGGCATTGATTGTGGATTTATAATTAAATCCTTAACACTTTCAATCTTTTCTCCATCCATCATGATGTTTCTTATTAGTGCAGTTGTGAGGATTTTTGTTTTCTTTACGTTGAGGTGGTTGAAGTGTACTGAAAACTGTAATCTTTGATCTTCATCAGTAAGTTCTTCAAGTCTTCTTCCCTTTCTGCAAGCAAGATTGTATCACCTACATATGTCAGATTGTTAATGAGTCTTCCTCTAATCCTGATGCCATTTTCTTCATATGTTCCTCCTTCTTGGATTATTTGCTCAACATACAGATAGTTCTGGTGGCTGGAACAGGTAAAGAGGGTGGACTACAGCCCCCAGGTGCCAGGGAGAGTGGCAGACAGTGCCCATTGCCGGAACAGGTAAGGAGGGTGGGGACAGCCCAGGTGGCAGGGAGCAGGGGCATACAGGGTAGCAGGAACAGGTTAAGGGGAAATCCCAGGAAGTGAGTGGAGCATATAGAACATCTAAGGGAGATGAAGTTGTTTGTCGGTTTGTCATACTATGGTGGCTAGAGTGTTGCTGTGAGGGTGCAGGCTGTGCCAGCAGGAATGCCCATGATGGATTGGTTTTGGTGGAGCTTCCTAACTGAGAAAGACTCAGAAGAAGGAAGAGGCCATCCACTTCTCAAAGAATTGGCCAGTGAAAATCTTATGAATAGTAATGAAACACTGTCTGATATATTATTGGAACTTTTTATGAATAGTGCTGAAACATTGTCAAATACAGTGCTGGAAGATGAACCCCTCAGGTTGGAAGGCACTCAAAATATGACTGGGAAAGAGTTGCCTCATCAGGGTAGAGCCTACCTTAATGATATTGATAAAGTAGAGTTTTAGGGATCTCCATTTGCTGAAGTGGTATGACTCAATATGAGAAGAAACAGCTGCAAACATCTACTGATAATCAGAGTATGGAATATACAAAATATGAATCTAGAAAAAATTAGAAATTGTCAAAAATGAAATGAAACACATAAAGATTGGTATCCTAGGCATTAATGAGCTGAAATGGACCAGTTTGGGCCATCTTGAATCTGATAACCATATGATCTACTATGCTGAAAATGACAAATTGAAGAGGAATGGAATGGCACTCATCATCACAAAGAATGCTTCAAGATCTATCCTGAAGTACAATGCTGTCAGTGATAGAATAATATCCATATGGCTACAAGGAAAGCCAGTTAATACTACTATCATTCAAATTTATGCACCCACCACCAAAGCCAAGGATGAGGAAATTGAAGATTTTTATCAACTTCTGCTGTCTGAAATTGACCAAACATGCACTCAGGGTTTGTTGATTATCACTAGTGACTGGAATACAGAAGTTGGAAACAAAGAAGAATCACTGGTACTTAGAAAATTTGGCCTTGGAGATAGAAATAATGCTGGAGATTGCATGATATAATTTTGCAAGACCAATGACTTATTCATTGAAAATACCTTTTTTCAACAACACAAATGGTGTCTATACACGTGCATTTCACCAGATGGAGTACACAAGAATCAGATTGACTACATCTGTGGCAAGAGGTGATGGAAAGGCTCATGACCATAGTTGCAGTGGACATCAAGCTAAATTGGCATAACACACTACACAAAAACATTGTTCCACCTCCTAGTTTGGCGAGTAGTGATCTTTAAGTCTTGCAAGTAGACATCCAGATGCAATGATGGGTCTCTCCTTGTCCAGAGCAAAAAAGAATGAAGAAAACCAAAGATGCATGGAAATAATTAGTCCAAGCAATTGGCACACCATGGGATCCTGACCCTATATTACTATGAGTCCAGCACTCAGAGGGGGATCTATGTAGAAGATCCTGGATAGAGTGGGAGAATAATGTGGAACAAAACTCAGAATCATTTGGGGAAAAAAAAAAAAAAAAAAAAAAGGACCAGGTTTGCTGGTCTGATAGAGCCTGGTGGTACCACTGACATTGGCTCCTAAATGCCCATCAGGTCTGGAATTGAACCCACACCTGTTGTTTCAGCCAAACAAAAGACAGGCATACTAGGTATCTACAATAGATAGATACACTCCTTGGAGAGAACAATCATGGGAGAATAGAAGGGCTGTGTATGCACAGGGACATAACTCAGGGGTCAGGAGTGCATGGAGGGAAGGACATAGGTAAGAGGTAACTATAGGGAAGAAGTGGGAGGGGAGCTGTTGTACTGTTGTAAATCTTTGTCAATGTCACGAGACAAAGTGTATGTGAACTGCTGTGTGGAAAGTGAATTTACTCTGTAAACTTTCACCCAAATCACAATTTAAAAAAAAAGACAATGAAGAAGCTCAATATCTTCAGCCAATACAAGGCCAGCAGCTGCTCATTTACAAGTTCAAGTTGAAGTTGAAGATGATTAAAACAAATCCACAAGAGCGAAAATATGACTTTGATTATAT
>NW_006921968.1:112087-119860 GCF_000298275.1 Orycteropus afer afer | reverse complement strand
GAAGAAAAGACCAAAATGGATGTCAGAAGAGACTCTGAAACTTGCCCTTGAATGGGGAGTAGCTAAAGCAAAGGGAAGAAATGACAAGATAAAAGAACTAAGCAGAAGATTTCAAAGAGCAGCTTGAGAAGACAAAGTCAATTATTATCATGAAATGTGCAGAGACATAGAGTTAGAAAACCAAAAGGGAAGAACAAGCTCGACATTCCTCAAACTGAAAGAGGAAATTAAGCCTCAAGTTGCAATATTGAAAAACTCTATGGGCAATGTATTGAATAATACAGGAAACAGCAAAAGAAGATGGGAGAAATACACAGTCACTGTACCAAAAAGAACTGGTTGATGTTCATCCATTTCAGGAGGTAGTGTATGATCAAGAGCCAATGGTATTGAAGGAAGAAGTTGAAGCTGCACTGAGGGAAGTGGGGAAAAAAAAAAAATAGGCCCAGGAATTGACAGGATATCCATTGAGATATTGCAACAAATGGATGCCCCTCTGGAGG
Organism: Orycteropus afer afer; assembly: GCF_000298275.1. Classification (NCBI taxonomy): domain Eukaryota; kingdom Metazoa; phylum Chordata; class Mammalia; order Tubulidentata; family Orycteropodidae; genus Orycteropus; species Orycteropus afer. Next base: position 119,357 of record NW_006921968.1, on the reverse strand, counting down.
CACTCACTCGGCTATGCCAAGAGATTTGGAAGACAACTAGCTGGCCAACTGACTGGAAAAGATCCATATTGGTGCCATTCCAAATAAAGGCAATCTCACAGGATGTGGAAATTGTCAAACAATATTATTAATACTATTGCATGCAAGTAAAATCTTACTGAAGATAATTCAAAAACTCTTACAGCAGTATATTGACAGAGAACTTCCACACAACAATAAATAAACTGTCTTTATATGAACACACACTCGATCATTAGCATAGATGCTTATCTGTGTCCCAGTGAGGTGGTTATTATTATCACTGCTATACAGTCTGTCCAGGGAGCTCTGGTGGCAAGCTGGATTCAGAAGAGGACATGGAAGGAGGGATATCATTGCTGATGTCAGATGGATCTTGGCTGAGAGCAAAGAAGCCCAGAAAGATGATTACTTGTGTTTCATTGACTATGTAAAAGCATACAATTGTGTGGATCATAACAAATTATGGATAACATTGAGAAGAATGAGAATTCCAGAACACTTGATTGTACTCATGAGGAACCTGTACATAGAGCAGGAGACTCATTTGAACAGAACAAGGGGACACTGCGTGGTTTAAAATCAAGAAGGGAGTGTGTCAGGGTTGGATCCTTTTACCATACTTATTCAATTTGTATGCTGAGCAAATAATCCGAGAAGCTGGACTATATGAAGAAGAATGGGGTATCAGAATTGGAGGAAGGCTCATTAACAACCTATGTTATGCAGACAACACAACTTTACTAGCTGAAAGTGAGGATAACTTGAAACACTTACTGATGAATATTGAAGAATACAGTCTGCAGTATGGATGACACCTCAATATAAAGAAAACAAAAGTCCTCACAACAGGACAAATAAGCAGCATCATGATAAATGGAGAAAAGATTGAAGTTGTCAAAGACTTCATATAACTTGGCTCTACAATCAATACCAGTGGAAACAGCAGTCAATATATCAGACATCATATAGCATTGGGGAAATCTGCTGCAAAGGACCTCTTTCAAGTGCTGAAGAGCAGAGATGTTTCCTTGAAGACTAAGGTGTGCTTGACACAAGCCATGGTATTTTCAGTTGCCTCATATGCATGTGAGAGCTGGACAATGAAAAAGGAAGCCCAAGGAAGAGTTGATGCTTTTGAGTTGTGGTGTTGGCAAAGAATGCTAAAGGCACCATGGACTGCTAAAAGAACTAACTAATCTGTCCTGAAAGATGTTTAGCTGGAATGCTCCTTGAAAGTGAGAATAGCCAAACTTCGTCTCACTTACTTTGGTCATGTTGGAAGAAGGGACGTTTCCCTGGAGAAGGATACCCTGCTTGGCAAATGGAGGGACAATGAAAAAGGGGAAGGCCCTCAAAGAGATGTATTGACATAGTGGCTGCAACGATGGGCTCAGGTATAGCAATGATCATGGGGCTGGCACAGGATTGGGCAGTGTTTCATTCTGCTGTACATGAGGTCACTATGAGTTGGAGATGACTTGATAACACTTAACAACAACACACAGATTGAATAAGTATGGTGAAATGGTACAACCTTGATGCACACCGTTACTGATTTTAAGCCATGTTGATTGTATGTAGATAATTCTCAAAAAAGAGCATAATGCTTACATACTTCTTAATGACTGCTCATTTCTCTCACAATAGGCCAGATTCCTCACAACAATAATTAGATTATCCTTATATTAACACACACTCTATCATTAGCATAGATGCTTATCTGTGCCCCAATGAGGTGGTTATTATTATCACTGCTATACAGTCTGTCCTGAGAGCTCTGGTGGCATAGCGCCTAAGGCATTTGACTGCTAACCAGAAGGCTACTGATTCAAAACCACCAGCCACTCCTCAGAAGGAAGGTAGGGCAATCTACTTCTGTAGTGATACTGCCTTGGAAACCCAAGGAGGGATCACTATGAGTCAATATTTACTCAATGACAGTGAGTTTTGAGTTTTATATGGTCTCTCCGCTACTTGTCTGTCAATTTGTCATATTGTATTGACTTGTTGGTGTGATGTTGCAAGTTGTCCACCATCTAGGGAGCTCCTAGATGGCACAAATGGTTAAGTGTTCAGCAACTAGTTGAAAGACTGGAAGTTCAAGTCCACTCAGAGCTCCCTCAAGGCCTGGTGATCTACTTCCAAAAAGTCAGCCATTGAAAACCCTGTGGAGCCCAGCTCTGCTCTGACACACATGGGTCACCAGGAATCAGAATCAACTCCTTGACAATTAACAACAGCAACACTGGATGTTTTATGTGTTATTACATATTTATGAGCATGCTATTCAGTAGCTGCAAATCATTTGTGAAACATTCTAGTATTCTTAATCACTTCGTTTTTCTATTCACCCCATCTATTACTCCCTGCCTTCTATTCTCTCAAACACAAAAGTTTCCATTTAAGTCTTAGTATAACTATTTTACTGGTAATCTTTCTTGTCTCCAAAGGATTGTTGTTTTGACTTATCCAGCATAATTGCTTGATGAGGCAACCAGTTCTCTTTATTGTGATAGACTCTTCCTGTAGAGGACTTTCAATATTGTGAAGTAGTTAAAATATGAACCAGTTAATAAGTAATATATAAGAATATGATACTCTATGACATTGTGCATTAAATCTGCATTGTAGCTGCCCAGAGAAGCTGGGATCAGGGTTAATTACAATAATCAAGAAGATAGACTTTGAATTGGGAAAAAGGTAAGAGAGATTTAAAAGATACCATCTAGATTAGAGTAAAAAGCTGAGACTGGGGAACAGGTGGACACCTCAGGTTAAGGAGAGCAGTCTCTGTTACCTTAATGAAGATAAGACATATTGAGGTTTGCAGAGGGCAGGGAAGGTGGAGTTGTATGAGGAAGAAACCTGTGATGCACCGTGTTCCTTATGTGCACACAACGAACGCACCACTGTTGACTTCTGTACATTTGAACTTTAGTTTTTTGATGTTAGATGAGTAGTTTCCTCTTTTAGCTTGGTTTGTTTTCAGTGGAATAGATGTGGCTACTCACCACTCCTCTGTCAGTTTGTCCTACTGAGCTGGCTTGCATGTTGCTGTGTGGCTGGAAGCTATGCAAACAGAATTTCAAATAGCAACAGGGTCACCCGTGGGGGACAGGTTTCAGTGGAGCCGCCAGATCAAGACAGACTGGGAGGAGGAAGGGGCCGTCAAGGTTCGAAAGATTGGGACACCAAAAGCCTTATGAGTAGCAGTGGAATACAGTCTGATGAATAAAATTGTGAAGAATGGGAATTGCCGTTCACTTAACTGTTCTCACGAAGAATCTGTGCCTAGGCCAAGAGGCTGTAGTTCAAACAGAACAAGGCGATAATGGATGGCATCCTTTCCCCATACTTATCCAATCTGCTTGCTGAGCAAATAATCCAAGAAGCTAGACTATGAAGAACATAGCATCAGGATTAGAGGAAGAGTCATTAACAACCTGTGATACGCAGATGACACAGCCTTGATTGCTGAGAATGAAGATGAGTTGGGGCACTTACTGAGGAAGATCAACAACTCAGGTCTGCAGTACGGATTACACCTCAGCACACAGAAAATGAAAATCCTTACAGCTGGACCAATAAGCAGCCTCACAATAAATGGAGAAAAGATCGAAACTGTCAGAGATTTCCTATTTCCTTCTATAGTACATAAAGTCATTATGAGTTGGGGCTTACTCGACAGCACCTAAGAACAACAACAGGTGCAACTGGAGCTCACCTTGTGACAAATATGGAAGAGTGGAAGCTCAAGTTAATGGACAATGAGAAAAGACTCTAAAAATCCTTCCTTGCATTCCCAGAAGAAAGAGTAAGTGTGTTTTCATGGGCCAAAGGGACTGGTCTAGTGCATAGAAATGGTTATTTATCAAATCAGTGGGACTATAAAGAATTAAGAGTAATAATTTAGTTGTTTGTTTAGCATCAGAGTGGCTAAAATAACCTTGATTCCAAATTCTTCATATACTTTCACAATTGGAACTAATCATAATAGTTTTTTTTTTGGGGGGGGGGCATTGAAGACAATACTTGTTCAATGAATAGTGTTAAACTATTTAAGAATGAATTGAAGCTGTGTTTACCTTACTGTCCATCAGCCTATATGGTGTTGGAGATGGAGTAGCATAAGAAAAGCTAAAGTATATTTACCTTGTAAGTGAGACTCATGGGTAGGCATATACAATGAAAATTATGATGGTGGCACAAAATAATTGATGTAATGGGCATAATTGAATTATGTGTGAAAAATGTGGAAATGACAAATGTGAGATATATATATATATATACATCTATCTATCTATCTGAAAAAAACAAACAAAAACGAAACAAAAGCCAATAAGCTGGAGACCATCACCCTATTCCAAAGATTGACCTTAATGTTGACCTTGCTCCCTACTTTCAAATCCTCCTCTTATTCATGGGAGTCTTATAAAAACCCTGCTGCTACATCAATATATATTTCTTGTCCCATTTCTTCAACTTGCCAATCAGTTTGGTTGGGCTATATGCACAATATCTAGTAGACCAATGAATTGTGTTCAACATAATGAATGTATCACTGAAAGCAGTACACAGAATGGAGTCATCCACCTGTGACTTTTGTCTTTGGTCAATCCATACTACTTATGGTAGATTTGTTGAGATGTTTGCACTACCTGAAGAAAGGTAAAAATGCTGGGTCATATGGTAACACATTTATGGTTGCATATTTAACGCATAACACATATTAGAACCATAAATCTCAGTTTCCTTTCTTTAGCCCTCTGAAGGGACAAGTGCTGTATGGAAATTCAGAAGACTGAGTTCTAAAACCCACTGGCCTGAACGAATATTTGACAGTCCTAAGAATGGGAGCAGATCCTAGCGATTATACCATTAAGCTCTAGCTGGATTGTTATTTGTCTGTAACTTTAAAATCTGGCTGTTAAAATTAATTACATTCCAGGAGAGTTTATCAGAATGAAAGCCTGCAACGTGATATTTTTAGTCTGAAATTAAAGTGGCACCCATGAGCCAATAGATCACACCAAAAACAGCCAGCTTTGCCGTTTAGAGTTCTTTAAGCAGACTTATTCTGATTGTAACAAAAACACCCATAAATCTATGCACATATATATTGATCTTGGCTTCCTCTTAAAAATGACTCTGTCCTAGTAAGTTGGCATATTTCATAAACAAACCAACAAATTATTGATCTATCATATACTCTAAAATTCCTATGAAGAATCTAGGTTGCTTTTAAGTTCATACTGCACCTAAGGGAATGAGAAACTCTGAAATGAAAAATAGATATTTAAAAAGAAGCACAGAAGATATATAGCTGTCTCCTTCTCCTTCTCTCTAACGTCTTATTGTGATTCAATCTGTGTCTTCCGCATACAACAGTGTAGCTACTGATGTGACACTGAGCACTTTAATGCCAGTCTTTCCAGGAGACTTCAGTCATTAAGTTACTGATATCCACTGCATTTAATAATTACATTGTGAAAATCATTCGCAGGTCCTTTTTGCTTAAGCAAGTGAACTGCAAATTTATATATTGGTTAGATGTGTTCTATTAAAATCTCACTAAGCAAATAGATAAAAAGTAATTGTGTCTATTAACTTAGTATAAAAATAATATTACTATGAAATATTTAATTATACAATGACACTTATAGTGATGAATTAATCTTCCTGCTGAATTTAAGAAAGACTTCTATAATGTTTCTCTCCATCTGCTTTTTCTGGACATGAATAATGCTGGCTCTGTTGGAGAGTAAGGATGCTAGGAGAATGTTGAGTACACTGATTAGAATGACTGTGGTTAATACTTGGGAAGTTACTTGGTTCTAGTTGGAAGCTGTTAACAATGGACTCATGCATAGTGACCATTGCGAGGAAAGCACAGGGCCCAACAATGTTTGGTTCTGGTGTACATAAAAGGTAGTTATGAGTTGGAATCAGCTTGACAGCACCCAACAATAGCAACAACACTTAAAAGCTGGTGTATTTCCAACTTTTTAAGGAAGCGCCATACTGTTTTCCACAGTGGTTGTACCATTTTATAATCCTACCAACAGTGAATGAGGGTTCCAGTCTTTCCACATCTTCATGAATATTTGTTATTTTCTGTTTCTCTGAACTTTGATTTAAGGCTGGGGTGAGATGATATCTCATTGTTGTTTGATATGCGTGTCTCTAATGGCTAATGATCATAAGCATTTCTCCATATGTTTGTTGGCCACCAGAAAGCCTTCTCATTCAAAGGTCCTTAAGAGAGGGGGCGATATATGTGGAACAAAGCCCAAAATCATAAAAAAGTCCAGGCTCACTGCTTGGAGAGAGATTGGTGGAGTCCCTGAGACTATGGTCCTTAGTCACCATACAAGCCTGGAACTGAACTCGCCGCTGTGGCTCAACATTTAGTCAAAGACGTGCATTAGACCAATCAACCATTTGAGATCTAAAGGGCAGCATCTGCCAAACAGAAATGTTCAGAAGGCAAGAGGGATAGGAAAAAATGAGGAATGGAATGGAAAACAAAGGGAGGAAGACAGATGAAGGCTGTTACATTGTGAGGATTGCAGTCAATGTCATGAAGGAATAAATGGACATGAATTACTGGATAAAAACTGATTTGCTTTGTAAACCTTTCCCCAAATCATAATAAAAAGTTCAAGAAAAAAAAAAAAAAAAGCTGATATAATGTGCAAGGGGGTGTAACGAGGAGCTATGCATTTCTGAGACAAAAGGATAATAATGACTTGCATCTTCCAGCGGTAGAAACAGAAATTAAACTGGCAGAGATATGGGACAAGAATTCTTGCTGTAATTTACCAAAGAAGATCAGACCCAGTGCTGTTGCGTCAATTCTGACTCTTGACAACCCCGTATGTTACAGTGGAGAACTGCACCACAGTTTTTTTGGCTGCATTCTTTTCAGAAGCAGATTGCCAGGGTTTCCTTTCATGGAACTTCTGTTGTTGCTGTTCTTAGGTGCTATCGAGTCATTTCTGACTCATAGTGACCCCATGCACAGGAGAATGAAACACTGCCTGATCCTTCACCAGCTCCATGATCCCTGCTATACTTGAGCCCATCATCGCACTAACCATGTCAATCCACCTCACTGAGATGCAACCGTTTTTGAATTATCTTCAGTAAGATCTTATTGGACACTACATGGTTTAAAATCAAGAAGGGAGTGTGTCAGGGTTGTATCCTTTCTCCACACTTACTCAATGTATATGCTGAGCAAATAATC
>NW_006921968.1:109762-111519 GCF_000298275.1 Orycteropus afer afer | reverse complement strand
GATGTCATGCTTGGTAGGGTGGAGGGTCGATGAAAGAGGGGGAGGCCTTCAATGAGATGGATTGACATGGTGGCTGCTATTATGGGCTCAAGTATAGCAGGGATTGTGGGGCTGGTGCAGGATTGGGCAGTGTTTTGTTCTGCTGTGCATGGGGTCACTATGATTTGGAAACGACTCGACGGCACTTAACAACAACAACAACAAGAACAAGATCTTACTTGCATGCGATATTAATGATGTTGTTCTATAATTTCCACATTCTGTGGGATCCCCTTTCTTTGGAATAGGTACAAATATGGATCTTTTCCAGTCAGTTGGTCAGGTGGCTGTCTTCCAAATCTCTTGCAATAATTGAGTATGTGCCTCCAATGGGGTTTCTGTTTGTTGGAATATCTCAATAGGTATTCCATCAATTTCAGGAACCTTGTTCTTCACCAATTCTTTCATTGCAGCTTTGACTTCCTCCTTCAACACATTGTTTATAGAGCCTATGCCACTTCCTGAAATGGATGAAGATTGAACAGTTCTTTTTGGTACAGTGACTGTATTCCTGCCATCTTCTCTTGATGTTTCTTGCATCATTCAATATTTTGTCCATAGAATCTCTCAATATTGCAACTTGAGGCTAAAATTTTTTCTTCAATTCTTTCAGCTTGAGAAATGCTGAGCATATTCTTCCCTTTTGGTTTTCAAACTCCTGGTTTTTGCACATTTCATTATAGTAATTGGTTTTGTCTGCTCGAGCTGCTCTTTGAAATCTTCTGTTCAGCTCTTTTATCTTGTCATTTCTTCCATTGGCTTTAGCTACTCTCTGCTCAAAGGCAAGTTTCAAAGTCTCTTCTGTCATCCATTTTGGTCTTCTTTTCTCGTCTTTTTAGTGATCTCTTGCTTTCTTCATAGATAATATTCTTGATATTCTCCCACAATTCTTCTGGTTTTCGGTTGTTGGTGTTCAATTCATCAAATCTATTCTTTAGATGATCTCTAAATTCAGGAGAGATATATTCAAGATCATATTTTGGCTCTCTTGGACTTATTTTAATTGTCTTTAACTTCAAGTTGAGCTTTCATATGAGCAATTGATGGTCTGTTCCACAATCAGCTCCTGGCCTCATTTTGGCTGAACATATTGAGCTTTTCCACTGCCTCTTGCCACAGATGTAGTCAATCTGATTCCTGGGTGTTCCATCTGGTGAAGTTCACGTGTAGAGCTGCCGTTTGTGTTGTTGAAAAAAGGTGTTTGCAATGAATAAGTCATTGGTCTTGCAAAATTCTGACATGTGAGTTCCAGCATTATTTCTGTCACCAAGGCCAAATTTTCCAACTACCGGTGATTCTTCTTTGTTTCCAACTTTTGAATTCCAGTCACCAGTGATAATTAACACACCTGATTGCATGTTTGGTCAATTTCAAACTGCAGAAGTTGATAAAAATCTTTAATTTCCTCATCTTTGGCTTTGGTGATTGGGGCATAAATTTGAATAATAGTCATATTAATGGGTCTTCCCTGTAGGTGTATGGATATCATCCTATCAATGACAGCATTATACTCAAGGACAGATCTTGAAACATCCTTTGTGATGATGAATGTCACGCCATTCCTCTTCAAACTGTCATTTCCTGCATAGTAGATCATATGGTTTTCTAATTCAAAATGGCCAAAACTCATCCATTTTAGCTCACTAATGTTAAGGCACTTGACTGCTAACCAAAAGGCTGGTGGTTCAAACCCACCAGCCACTCCTCGGAAAGAAGGT
>NW_006921968.1:107727-108952 GCF_000298275.1 Orycteropus afer afer | reverse complement strand
TTTTTTTTTTTTTTTTCTGGGCATAGCATGATACATGTGATATGAGGAAAAAGACATAGGAGGGCTAAGTCAGGGCACTCAGAAAGTTAAGGGAAGAGTGAGTGGGTTGCAATTTCATCAGTGGGGTCAAAGTGAGAGTGTTTGGGAGGGAGGTATTTGAGAAAAGTCTTGAAGGTGAGAAGCCAGATAAGTGGGGCTGGAACATTCTAGGAAAATACAGTCAGTGAAAATCTAGCAATGAGAGCACACAGATCAAGATTGAAACACAATCCAGTGTGGGGGAGACCAGAGTGAGGACTCACTAGTGGGGGAAAGTGCAGCAGAAGAGTGGTCAGGCAATACACTGTGATAAACTCATGGTGCGTGGCATGTTGACAAGATTTCATCATTCCAGTCTGAATGAAATAGATGCCTCTTGGCTGCTGGAGGGCCAAATATTGAAACAGTGAGACTGGTGGGAAAGCTATTTGCAAACACCCAAGTATGAGATAATTTATGGCTAAGACATGGAGAAAAGCTCTGGGGTGTAGAGAAGAGGTCAGATTCTGGAGATACTGCCTGCTTGAGCTAACCTAATTCCTGACCTATTGGGTATGGAGGGGCAAGAGCAGGAGAGAACATAAGATGCTTTCAAGCTGTGTGGTCTGAAAAATCAAAAATAAAGAACAGTTTCTTTTTTTGTTTGTTTGTTTAATTATTTGGTGAAAATATATGCAACAAACTATACAGCTTTCAACAATTTCTACATGTACAATTCAGTGACATTGATCACATTCTTTGTCCCACAATCATTCTAAGTTATTACACCACCATCACCATGTGTTTAATGCTCCCAAAGAATCTTATCTAACCTTTCAAGTTTCCATTGTCAATTTGATCCCAATAGATAGTTATTTTAAAAACCACGATGTTCAAAACAGACTTATTTTACTAATTAAGCTAAACTACGTTACCTGGAAACTGTAACTGGAAGAGATCCATATTTGTCCCTATTCCAAAGAAAGGTGATCCAACAGAATGTGGAAACTATCAATCAATACCATCAATATTGCACTCAAATAAAATGTTGCTAAAAATAATTAAGAAATGAATGCACCAGTATATCAACAGGGAACTGCCAGAAATGCAAGCCAGATTCAGGAGACGACATGTTGTTGTTGTTTTTGTTAGGTATCATCAAGTTGTTTCCAACTCATAGTGACCCTATGCAAAGCAGAACAAAACA
>NW_006921968.1:90743-106707 GCF_000298275.1 Orycteropus afer afer | reverse complement strand
GGTCAATGTACAGGTTCCTCATGAGTACAATCAAGTGTTTGGGAATTCCCATTCTTCTCAATGTTATCCATAATTTTTCATGATCCACACAATCAAATGCCTTTGTATAGTTAATAAAACACAAGTAAACATCTTTCTCGTATTCTTTGCTTTGAGCCAAGTTCCATCTGACAGCACATATGATATCCCTTGTTCCACATCTTCTTCTGAATCCAGCTTGCACCTATGGAAGTTCTCTGTCAATATACTGTGGCAGCCATTTTGAAATATTTTCAGTAAGATCTTATTTGTGATATTAATAATATGGATAGATAATTTCCACATTCTGTGAGATCACCTTTCTTTGGAATTGGTACAACTATGGATCTCTTCCAGTCAGTTGGCCAGGTAGCTGTCTTCCAAATCTCTTGGCATAACCAAGTGAGTGCCTCCAGTGGGGCATCCGTTTGTCAAAATATCTCAATGGGTATTTTGCCAATTCCCAGAACCTTGTTCTTCGCCAATTCCTTCATTGCAGCTTTGACTTCCTCTTTCAATACCATTGGTTCTAAATCATATTCCACTTCCTGAAATGGATGAAGATTGACCAGTTCTTTTTGGTGCAGTGACTCTGTGTATTCCTTCCATCTTCTTTTGATGTTTCCTGCATCATTCAATATTTTACCCATAGAATCTTTCAATATTGCAACTTGAGGCTTATATTTTTTCCTCAATTCTTTCAGCTCAAGAAATGCTGACCATGTTCTTGTCTTTTGGTTTTATAACTCCAGGTATTTTCACATTTCATTATAGTAATTGGCTTTGTCTTCTTGAGCTGCTCTTTGAAATCTTCCGTTCAGCTCTTTTATCTTGTCATTTCTTCCATTTGCTTTAGCTACTCTTCTCTCAAGGGCAAGTTTCAGAGTCTCTTCTGTCATCCATTTAGGTCTTCTCTTCTCTTCTCATCTTTTTAGTGACCTCTTGCTTTCTTCATGGATGATGTTCTTGATGTCATCCCACAATTCTTCAGGTTTTTGGTCATTGGTGTTCAATGCATCAAGTCTGTCCTGTAGATGATCTCTAAATTCTGAAGGGATATATTCAAGATCATATTTGGCTCTCATGGACTTGCTTTAATTGTCTTCAACTTCAAGTTGAACTTGCATATAAGAAATTGATGGCCTTTTCCACAATCAACTCCTGGACTGGTTTTGGCTGAAGATATTGAGCTTTTCCATAGCCTGTTGCCACAGATGTAGTCAATCTGATTCCTGTGTGTTCCATCTGGCAAAGTCCATGTGTATAACCTCTGTTTATGTTGTTGAAAAAAGATATTTGCAAAGAATAGGTTGTTTTTCTTGCAAAAGTCTACCATGCGAGTTCCAGCATTATTTCTGTCACCAAGGCCAAATTTTCCAATTAGTGGTGATTCTTCTTTGTTTCCAACTTTTGCATTCCAGTCGTCAGTGATAGTTAACATATCCTGACTGCATGTTCAGTCAATTTCAGACTGTATAAGTTGATAAAAATTTTCAATTTCCTCATCTTTGGCTTCGGTAGTTTGTGCATAAATTTGAATAATAGTTGTATTAGTGGGTCTTCCTTGTTGGTGTATGGATATTATCCTATCAATGAAAACATTGTACTTCAGGACAGATCTTGAGACATCCTTTGTGATTATGAATGTCACACCATTCCTCTTCAATTTGTCATTCCTGGCATAGTAGATCATATGGTTGTCTGATTCAAAATGGCCAAAACCAGTCCATTTCAGCTCACTAATGCCTAGGATATTAATCTTTATGTGTTCTATTTCTTTTTAACAACTTCCAATTTTCCTAGATTCATACTTCTTGCATTCCATGCTCTGATTATTTTTGGATGTTTGCAGCTATTTCTCCTTAATTTGAGTATTAGAACAAAGGATATCATTGATGATGTCAGCTGGATCTTGGCTGAAATCAGAGAATACCAGAAAGAAGTTTGCCTGTGTTTTTTTGTCTATGCAAAGATATTCTGCTGTGTGGGTCATAATAAATCATGGATACCATTGTGAAGAATGGGAATTCCAGAACACTTAATTGTGTTCATCTGGAACTGTAGAAACACCAAGAAGTTGTTTGGACAGAACAAGGGGATACTATGTGGTTTAAAATAAGGAAGGTGTGTGTCAGGGTTGTATCCTTTCATCACTCTTATTTAATCTGTATTCTGAGCAAATAATCCAAAAAAGGTGGAATATACAAAGAAGAATGAGGTATCAGCATTGGAGGAAGATTAATTAACAACCTGTAATATACATATGACATAAGCTTGCTTCCTGAAAGCAAAGGGAACTTGAAGTGCTTACTGCTAAAGATGAAAGACCTCAGTAAGAATTAGACTTCAATGTAAAGAAAGTGAAAAATCCTCCCAACTGGACCAATAAACAACATTATGATAAATGGGGAAGAAATTGAAGTTGTGAAGGACTTCCTTTTACTTGGATTCTCAGTCAACGCCCATGGAAGCAGCAGTCAAGAAATCAATCCGCCTACTGCGTGGGGCAAATCTGCTGCAAAAGACCCCTATAAAGTGTTAAAGAGCAAAGATGTCATTTTGAAGTCTAAGGTGCACCGGACCCAAGCCATTGTCTTTTCAGTAGCCTCATATGCATGGGAAAGCTGGCCAGTGAATAAGGAAGAGTGTAGAAGAATTGATGCATTTAAATTGTGGAACAAATCTTTCTTGGAAGAAGTAAGCTGGTATTCTCTTTAAAATTGAAAATGGCTAGACTTAATCTCTCATACTTTAGACATGTTGTCAGGAATGACTGGTCCCTGGAGAAGGACATCATGCTTAGTAAATAGAATGATTCTGCTTATTTGAAGTTTCCAGGTTTTCTGTAATACCTTGCACCTTTTTCTCATTACCAATCAAACTGTCATCACATATATGGGAAGTACATAGTTTAAATAGGTCCTTCCTAGGGTGGTGTGTTATCTTGGGAGCAGGAGAAGTCAAGTAATGTGAATCAGTAGTCAGTCTTGGTGGTCCTTCTCTCTTTGGATCTGCTATTATTTCAAGAAGAGCCAAAAAAAGTTGTCTCAGGTCATACACTGAAAAAAAAAAATATTCTGCCTAATGCATGAAGTTTTTTTTTTTTTTTTTTTTTCCTCCCCAAGCAATTTGTGTGGAAATAAAGCTAACTTGCAAACTTTCAACTATTCTGCCTTATTCTCATGTCTCTGGAATATGATTTATGCCACACTGTTCAACCCTTGTTTACTCATTTTACACATGACTTTTTATTATTTCTTCTTTTCTTTTTGTGCATTCTTAATCTTGTGTTACATCATTGCTTTTTTAAAAATAGAATTACCATATGAAGTTTTAATTCAGAAAAAATATTTTTTTCTCTTCTTAAGTTGCAATTAAACATTATAATAACTTTACTAAGATAATAAAATTAAAATAACTTCTCACTAAGATTTTAAGGATAGATAGTAATAATAATAACAAACTCACTGCCATTGAGCCAACTCCAATTCATAGCAATCCTAGAAGACACAGTAGAACTGCCCCATAGGTTTTCCAAGGCTGTAAATCTTTATGGAAGAAGACTGCCTCATCTTTCTCCTATAGATGTCTGGTGGGTTCAAACCACTGACCTTCTGGATAGCAGCCCAATGCTTCAACCACAAAGCCACCAGAGTTCCTTTACATCATTAGTCTTATTTATTTGTAACCATAACAAGTTTTAACAATTAATTAGAAGGGAACTTTTAGTGGTATGTTAATTAAGTGAAAAAATGTAGTTAATAAAATACGTTTAAACATTTTGCCATATATTTAATATATTTGGCTTTGGTCATGTACCTCATTTTAAATTCCCCAGATTGTCTTGGAATATTAGTTTTTTTAAAAAAACGAAGAAATGGTCTCAGTCTCTTCACCAGTCACTGAGTGGTGGGAAAACAAAAACAAAACATAACATAACAAAACAAAAAAACACCTCACCACTGTCTAGTTGAATCTGACTCATAGCACTGCCTCCTTGGGTTTCTGAGATGGTATCTCTATGAAAGTTGGGAATAGAGCCATAAATTGGCTGGAACAACTGAGGTCCCCTCCTGTCACCAAGTTCATCATCACCAGGCACCAATAAGGTAGATGTTTCATACTCTGTGCAATGGAACATTGTCTCCTCCTGCCAACTCCTTTGACAGCCATCCCTGATTTAACCTAGACCCAACATTGCAGTGAATTTTTGTGGAGTCAGAGAATGGGCACTGAAGCAAAGACCAGTGGATTTTAGAAAACTCTTAAATTGATTGCTGATCATCACTAAGAACAAACTTTATCTATGTTCCTTGTGGGAAAAGATAAACATTATCTTTCCAGTTACTGGTGTTAGATGATGTATGGGATAACTAAAAAAGAAAATAAAACAATGTTAATAAATACATAAATAAACAAATATTTACATAATAAACTTGAACAGGTTAGTGAAATGTCTTGTAAAAAGAAATGTGATTTTCCATGTTTTAATATAATTAGAAACATATGTAATAATAAGAAAATTAAAAACATAATTCAAAGCACTTAAAACCAAATATATGTGCATGAAAATTCTTAAGTTTGGTTACAAGAATAAATAAAAAATAGTGAGTGTAGATAAGGGGTCATGATTTCCCAAGGTATTGATCTTGTGAAATGGGTGTGGACCCTCATGTGTTCATTAAGACTTCAGACACATTCTTTTCTAAATTTTTGTAAACTGAGCTCAATTACTTGAAATTGTGGAAGTGTCATACATTTTTCTCTCTTGGCCTGTGACTATTTCTCATGGGATATTTGATTAAAGATTAGATTGAATGAAGTTCTTTTTTTAAATTGTGATTTGGCTGAAAGTTTACAGAGCAAATTCACTTTCCATACAGCACCTCACATACACTTTGTCTCATGACATTGACTGAAATTTCCCACAATGCAACAGCTCCCCTCCCACTTCCTCCCCATAGTTACTTCTTCCCTGTGCCTTTCCTTCTCATGAACTCCTGCCCCCTGAGCTATCTCCCTGTGCATACACAGCCCTTTTATTCTCCCATAATTCTTCTCTCCAAGGAGTGTATCTACCTAATGTAAATGTTCAGCTAATATGCCTGTCTTTTGGTTGGCTGGAAGCCACAGGAGTGGGTTCAATTCCAGACCTGAAGGGCAGCTAAGGGCCACAGTCTCAGTGGTTCCATTTATCAGACCAGCAAACCTGGTCCCTTTTTTAAAAAATGATTTTGAGTTTTATTCCACATAGTTGTCCCACTCTATCCAGGATACCCTTCCAAGTAGTTGACTGTGATAGCTGGGCACCATCTAGTTCTTCAGGTCTCATGGTCATACAGGCTGAGTATCACATGATGTACCAGTTGCTTTGACTAATTGTTTCCATGCATCTTTGATTTTCTTCATTCTTTTTTGTTCTGGACAAGGAGATACCCATTATTGCATCTTGATGGCCACTTGCAAGCTTTTAAGATTACAGTCACTACTCCCAAAGTAGGAGCTGGAACAATGTTTTGTGTACTATGTTACACCAATTGAACTTGATGTCCCCTTCAACTCTGGTCCTGGGCCCACAGAATCAACTACTCCTTCCCTCTGGGTAGCTGGCTGTGGCCAAGAAATGACTACAACCTTGTCCCTTGTCAGCTGTATTATATACCTAGGAATTCTTACAAAACATATCAATATACTTGTAGAAACATTGTCTGTCAACCCTATATATGGTCTTGGGCACACTCCCCCCTGCATGGACATACCTAATCGTTCAGCTTGTCCACCCATCTATGCACCTGTACACCCATGTTTGTCTTCATTGACAACACAGTATTGTGTGTGCAAAGGGTTCATCCTTGTTGTCTGTACCTCCCATGCACCTCTGAATGAAGTTCTCTAACAAGATATATTAGCCATCAGAACTATTCCAGTCTACTACAAATTATAATTTGTAACATTGTTGATTCATTTTCATTTAATACTACCTGTATTATGGGGTCCCACTTGTGTCTTTCTTTCAATCCTAACAGTTTGTTAAATAATACACTTAATCTGTATGTAGTTTTTCTCCATGGCCATTACATACGAGTTTCCTGAGTCATTATTTTGCAAGAGAAACATACACAGACACACATGTATAAATAGATAAATATGTATATATGTTGTTATTGTTGTTATGTGCTGTCGAGTCGGGCCCAACTCATAGCGATCCCTCCTTGGGTTTCCGAGGCAGTATCACTACAGAAATAGATTGCCCCACTTTCCTTCCGAGGAGTGTCTGGTGGATTTGAACCATCAACTTTCTGGTTAGCAGTCAAGTGCTTTAGCCACTATGCTACCAGATCTCCTATGTGTGTGTGTGTGTGTGTGTGTGTGTGTGTGTGTGTATGGAGGTCTGGTGGCCTAGTCCCTAAGGTATTTTGACTGTTAACCAGAAGGCTGGTGGTTCAAACTCACCAGCCACTTCTCAGAAGGTAGATGGACAATATGCTTCTGTAGTGATACCACCTCAGAAACCCAAGGAGGGGTCACTATGAGTCACAATCGACTCTACGGCTGTGAGTTTGGTTTTTGGTTATATATAAGTTTATTTAATGTGTACTACATATGTATTCCATATCATGCATGTATATAGGTATATATTGTTGTTAGGTGCTGTCTAGTCAGTTCTGACTCAGAGACCCTATGTACAACAGAATGAAATACTGTTCAGTGCTTCCCCATCTGCACAATCATTGTCATGCTGGAGCTTGTTGCAGCCATTAGGTGGCTTCCCCTTTCCACTGACCCTGTACTGTATCAGGAAAAAATGTTCTTCTCCAGGGACTGGTCCCTTCTGACAACATGCCCAAAGTACATGAGATGAAGTCTGGCCATACAGGATTCTAAGGACCATTCTGGCTGTACTTCTTCCAAGACAGATTGGTTTGTTACTCTGGCAGTCCATGGTATTTCCAATATTCTGCACCAACACCACAATTGGAATGCATCACATCCTCTGCAGTTTTCCTTAATCATTATCCAGCTTTCACATGCATATGAGGCTATTGGAAATACCATGGCTTGAGTCAGGTGCACCTTACTCTTCAAAGTGACATCTTTACTTTTTAACACATATACATATATACATATAAACACACACAGATATATGCCAAAAAGAGTAACGTCTGGTGAATTTAAAGCTAGTGTTGTTTAAGACATACACACACACACATTAGAGATTTTATTTAAATTTGAAAAATATATGCATATATGTGTAACAATATATACATATATTATAATTTATATATTGTTACAAGGAAAGAAGACTGGGAAATCTTCTTTGAGATATCACCTTGGAAACTCAAAGCGGGGTCTCTATTAGTTGGATTTGACTTGATGGCAGTGAGTTCGGGGTTTTTTGGTTTTGGTGGTGCAGTGGTTAGGAGGATGGCTGCTAACAGGTCAGTGATAGGGCAATCCAAGATGGTAGAATAGCCAGATAGACTACCTATGCCCTCTACAACAATGAGCCAAGAAACCAAGTGAAACAGATAAAGATGTCAATCCTGAACTCAGAGCTCCAAAGGAAAATAGAAAGAAGTATATCTAACATCAATTAGAAGAAAAAACTGAATAAAAGCAGTGAAAAAGAGGTCATATAGAATAGTGCCCTACCAACTGGCCTGGCACAGCATAGCCATTTCAAATTTTTGCAAGTAGTGTTCTCATCAGGGCAGAAACCAGATAATCAGCTCTGTTTGCCTCATGCAACACCAGAATTGATACAAATAAGTGAAAACCAAAGAAATATGACTGGCCATTTTACCCTGTACAACCTTCCAGTGACTAGAGATATGGCCTCCCCACCCTGACTCATCCAGTGACCAGTCAAAATCCTACTCCTCTCCCTCCTGGAGGCCCATCTGGCCCACCTCTCCCTTCCCCATAGCCTCCCTACCCATAGTGCCACACCCAGCAGTCTGAGACATGCTATGGAAGATAGAGCAGTGCAAGCCTGCTGCCTCAATTATCTGTGTCTGGTGCTTGTGTTGATGTTGTGTTATTATTATTTTTTCTATATTTTTTCTTTCTTCTTATTTCTTCCATCTTCTCCATCCTTTCTTATTTATTTTTCTTCCCCATCCTGTACACCTTCCAAGAAGCTCTAGTGGTGTAGTGCCTAAGACATTCAACTGCTAACCAGGAGGTTGGAAGTTCTAACCCACTGGCCACTCTGCAGAAGCAAGACTGAGCAATCTATTTCTGTAAAGAATTACTGGCTCAGAAACCCAATGAGGATTGCTTTGAGTCAGGATTAACTCAATGACAGTGGGTTTGTTTCATATTTTTCTACACCTCTCTCTCTCTCTTTTTTTTCTTTATTCTTTTCTTGCTATAAGACAGGAGCCAGTGACTCAAACCTACTGTACTCACCAGTGTGTTTTGTGACTGGTGCTTTCACTAGTGATGTGCTGTTTTTTTGTTTTCTTTTTTTCTTTCTTCTTACTTCTTCCCTCTTCTTCAGAGTTTTCATTTTTCTTTTCTTTTCTCCCTCCCCAACTTTTCCCTTCTTCTTCTTCTTTTTCTGTGATAGTTGGGAGCCAACAATTCTACCCAGCCACACACACCACATCTCCTGTCCCACACATTAGATGAATGCCATTACCTGAACCAGCACTACTGGATCAATGACAGACAGGGGCCAACAACAGCCCAGACAGGCCTCAGCTGTTCTATATGACCAATGATCAAAGACTTATCCCCAAACTCTGACCCGCTACCAAATCTACCAAGACAGATGGTGAGTGTCCTACTGCTACCAAACTAGCAATAATAGTAGCATGCCTGGCCCACTGACTACTTATATTAAAACAAAACAAAACAAAAAGGAGGGTGAAGTAAAGCAACATACAATCAACAGAAAAATGTAATAACACAACAATGTCTTAGAGAAAACAGAAAATTTCAAATAATTATAAAAATGGGATAAGATGGTTCAGACAGCTAAACAAAATATAAAAACTCTTTGGGAAGAAGAAATGGTATTGGAAATACTTCATAAAAAATTAAAAATAATTATATTTAGAATGCTTTAACTGATTAAAAATGAGATTGAGGAAAACAAAGACAACAACAAAGATATCATAGGAAAATGCAGAAAAAAATATCTCAAAGGATTCCAACCAACCAACCAAACACTGCTGTCAAGTTGGATCCAACTCATAGTGACCCCTTCTTGGGTTTCCAAGGTTATAACTCTATGGAAGTAGATTTCCCAACCTTCCTTCTGAGGAGTGGCTGGTGACTTTGAACCACCAGCCTTTTGGTTAGTAGTCAAATGCCTTAGGCACTACACAACCAGATTCAGGAAAACAATAGTAGAGCAAATTGACAAAGTAAATGGAACATTAGAAAGCATGCAAAAATAGCAGATAGATATCCAGAAGGTTAATACAAAAATGTCTGAAATAGATAACGCATTGGAAGTGCAAAGGAGTAAAATTAAAACAATGGAGGACAGAATTAGTGAAATTGAAGACAAATCTCTTAGTACTAATCTGTTAGAGGAACAATCAGAAAAACGAATGAAGGAAATTGAAGAAAACTTAAGGATTATGTGGGAGACCATCAATAGGAATTACTT
The DNA here is from genome assembly GCF_000298275.1 of Orycteropus afer afer. Lineage (NCBI taxonomy): Eukaryota > Metazoa > Chordata > Mammalia > Tubulidentata > Orycteropodidae > Orycteropus > Orycteropus afer. Next base: position 97,067 of record NW_006921968.1, on the reverse strand, counting down.
ACATTTGATAAGAATTTCAGAACAGGAAGAACTGGTTGGAGGGGCAGAAAATTGTCAAAGACTTGGTAGAAAACTTCCCTAATATTATGAAAGATGAGAAATTACACATTCACAACATTCAATCAACCTCAAATAGGTTAGATCTTAAAAGAAATCACCAAGATATATAACCAAACTTTCATCCTGAAAGCAGCTCAGGAAAAAACAAAAGTTTACTTTAAGAGAAGAACTAATATGACAAAACTCTGATTCATCAGCAGAATATACTCAGACAAGAAGATAATGGGATAACACATATAAAACTCCAAAAGAAAAGAAACTGCCAACCTAGAATTATATATTTAGAAAAATTGTTCCTCAATGATGATAGTGGAATAAGGATATTTCCAAACAAACATAATTTAAAGGAATTTGTAAAAAAACACCAATCTCAAGGGGAACTCTGGTGGCATAGTGTCTAAGGCATTTGACTGCTAACCAGAAGGCTGGCAGTTCAAACCACCAGTCACTCCTTGGAAGGAAGATTGGGCAATCTACTTCCATAGTGATTCTGCCTCAGAAACCCTAGGAGGAGTCGTTATGAGTTGGATTCGACTTGGCAGCAGTGAGTTTGGTTTGGATTTTTGGTAAGACCAATCTTACAAGAAATGTAAAATGAGTTCTTTGGACACAGAAGCAACAATGCAGACAATAACCTGAAATTAATACATAAAACTTCATCCAGAAATTAATCCATATATAGAAATATCAAAAATGAAATAAAATTATAAGACTGAATCAGGGATGTCAATTTGTAACTAATGACAACCACAAAACAAAAACAGGATAAAATTTTCTGAAATTCCAGAACTTACAAATGGAGAGAAAATCAAAACAATATCAATAATAGACTCTTTAACTTGGGAAAATAAGAATAAACATAGAATAAACTCAAAGAAAATTAATAAATATTCACCAAACTAAAAAAAAAAAAAAAGAAATTATAATGATTCAGTAAAGACTAAAGCAACAACACAACAAAGGAAATCACAAATAAATTGGTAAACAAAATGAACTCAGCACAGAAACAGATATCGCTCAAAGAAATGATCAGTACCATAAAAGAAAACACAGCATTAAATTCATCCCTGTTGATAATTACACTAAATGTAAATGGGTAAAATGCACCACTCAAAAGGCAGAGAATGGCAGAATGGATAAGAATACATGACCCACCAATATGCTGTTTCCAGAAGACACACCATGGACATAAGGACAAAACTAGGCTGAAATCCAAAGAGTGGAAAACATGTATCAAGCCAATGACAGCTGAAAAGAACAGAAGTGGCAATATTCATTTCTAATAAAATAGACTTTAATTTCTAATTAAATAGTCTGTAAAGCAAAAACAAATAATAGAGACAAGGGTTAATACAAGAAGAAGACATGGCCATAATACATACTTACACATCCAATGAAAGAATCCCATAATACACAAATCAAACTTTAACAGAATTGAAAATAGATACACACAATTCCACAATAGTAGTATGAGACTTTACACACCATTTTCGATAAAGGATAGAACAACTAGAAAGGAACTCAGCAAAGATACAGAAGATCTAAATAACACAATCAACCAATTTGACCTGATAGACATACACAGAACACTCCACCCAAGAACAACACAATATGCAATCTTTTCCATTGCACATGGGACATGTGTGAACATTATCCAGAACATGTTAGACTGAAAAGCAAGGCTCAATAAAGGGGAAAAAATAAAAATTAAAATATTACAAGGGATCTTCTCAGATCAATAAGCTATAAAATTTGAAATAAAGAGAAGGGAAAAAACTGGAAAAAAATCAAATATATAGAAACTGAGTAACACTTCTTTAAAATTACTAAGTAATAGAAGAAGTAATAAATGAAAGAAAAATATACCTTTAACCAAATGAGAAGGAAAAGGCACAGACCAAAACAATAAATTTTGTGTGACAAGGCAATTTATAGCAGTAAAACACACATCAAAAAACAACCAAAATAAATACCTTAACCTAACATCTTCAAAAATTGGAAAAAGAACAAAACAAACAAACAAAATCCTAAAGTCACCAGAGGAAAGGAAACAATAAAGATTTAAAGATTCGAGGAGAAATAAGTAAAATAGAAAACAGAAATACATAGAAAGAATCAACAAGTTTAGAAGTTGGTTCTTTGAAAGGATTAATAAAATTGACAAACTCCTGGCAAATTTAACAAAATAAAAGAAGGAGAAAATGTAAATCACTGTGATAGTTGGAGCTGTGTGTCAACTTGGCTGGACCACAATTCTGTGTGTTTTGAGCTGTTGTGGCATGGTTGTTCCCATGATGGAATCAGATGACTATGTTCTGAGTGACCAATCTGTTGAAAGGGAGTTTCCCTAGGGGTGTGGACTGCTTCCAGTATATCCAAGGACATCCTGGGAAAAGAGACATTCTTCTGTGGATCAGGATTCTGTTGTGCTGCCTACAACTGTCTGAGAGTGAACAGTCCACCATTCAGCCTGGAGACCTTGGATTCATCATTCGTTGGAATCAACAGCTGGTGTACTGCTGCCAGCCTTGAGCTCCTCAGCCCCTGTAGTTGCAAGATTGGGAAAAGCCTCCAGCTTGACATTTGATCCAGGAACTTTGGACTTGCCAGCTTCTATAAGTGTGTGAGCCATTTTCCTAATATAAATTTTTCTCTCTCTCTCTCTCTGTCTCTCTCTCTCTCTCTATATATATATACATACATACATACATACATACATACATAAGCTTTACTGGTTTTTGTTTCTCTAGAGAACCCTGGCCAATTCTTTGAGAAGTGCATGGCCTCTTCCTTCATCCTAGTCTGTCTCAGTCTGTAAGCTGGGCTGATACCTGTGCACCATGTGCATCCCGCTGGGTTTGAAACACCAATGGCTCAGCCTCAAAACTCACATCAACATGTCACCATGGTAGAACAAACTAACCGACAAGTTTGTCCCCTGTTGGAAACCTCTCATACCACCCTTACCTGGGTCGCTGCAGCTGACTCCTCCTCTGTCCAGATTCCTGGGCCTTTTAATCCCCTTTCTCCCACTCTCCCACTCTGCTGCTTTGGGCGTGCCTGAGTTCCCTCTCCTCACCTGGACCACTGTGGCTGACTGCTCCTCTGTCCAGGTTCCTGGCTTTTAATCCCCTTTCTCCCACTCTCCCACCCTACTGCTTTGGGTGTGCCTGAGTTCTCTCTCCTCACCTGGTAAAAGAACTAACAGATCTGTCCTTGAAGAAGTGCACTTGAAATGCTCCTTGGAAGCAAGAATGGCCAGACTTTGTCTCACCTGTTTCAGTCATGTTGTCAGAAGGGACCATTCCCTGGAGAAGGATGTCATGCTTGGTAGGGTGGAGGGTCGATGAAAGAGGGGGAGGCCTTCAACAAGATGGATTGACATGGTGGCTGCGATGATAGGCTCAAGTATGGCAGTGATTATGGAGCTGGCACAGGATTGGGCAGTGTTTCTTTCTGCTGTGCATGGGGTCATTATGAGTTGGAAACAACACCATGGCACCTAACAACAACAGAGAACCCAGTCTAACACAATCGCATAAATAAGAAATGAAATTGGCAATGTCACAACAAAAGAAACTGAAAAATAAAAACATAGTAACAGAATATGACAAAGAACTGTGTTTGAAATCCTAGAAGAAATGGAGAAATTTCTAGAAACACATCCCCTACCCATGTAACACAATCTAAAATATGAGTAAAATATTCTATCAGAATCATTACAAGAGAATAAATTGAACAGGTCATAAATATGAAATGGACATTAAAAAAAATTAACAGAAAAAATTTCTGGCCCAGATGCTTCATTGACAAATTACATTATACATTCAGAGAAGAGCTAATACCAATTCTGCGCAAACTATTCCAGAAAGTAGAAAAGTAGGGAATATCCCCAAACTCGTTCTATAAAGCAAGGGTTACTCTGAAATCAAAACCAGGCAAGCATACCACTAAAAAAGGAAATAAAAGACTAATATCCCTCATGAATATAGATGCAAAAATTCTCAAGAAAATCTTAGTCAATAGACTCCCACATATCAAAAAATAATACATCATAACCAAGTGGCATCAAGATTGGAGGAAGAATCATTAACAACCTGCGTTATGCTGACTACACAAGTTTGCTTCCTGAAACAGAATGACTTGAAGAACTTACTGATGAAGATTGAAGAATACAGTCTGCAGTAGGGACTACATCTCAATATAAAGAAAATAAAAATCCTCACAGCTGGACCTATAAGTACCATCATGATAAATGGAGAAAGGTTTGAAGTTTCAAAGACTTCACATTGCTTGGTTCTACAATCAACACCAATGGAAGCAGCAGTCAGGACATCAGACGATGTATAGCACTGGGCGAGCTGGCTGCAAAAGACCTCTTTCAAGTGCTGAGGAGCAAAAAATATGTCTCCTTGAGGACTAAGGTCCACCTGACACAAACCATGATATTTTCAATCACACCATATACATGTGAGAGCTGGACAATGAATAAGGAAGACTGAAGAAGAATTGATGCTTTTGAGTTGTGGTGCTGGTGAAGCATGCTGAAAGTACCATGGACTGCCAGAAGAACTAAAAAATCTGTCCTGGAGGAAGTGCAGCCAGAATGCTCCTTGGAAGCAAGAATGGCCAGACTTCATCTCACCTACTTTGGTTGTTTTATCAGAAGGGACCAATCCCTGGAGAAGTATGTCATGCTTGGTAAGATGAAGGGTCAATGAAAGAGGGGAAGGCCCTCAACGAGATGGATTGACACAGTGGCTGTGGCAATGGGCTCAAGCACAGCAGGAATCGCTGAGCTGGTGCGGGACCAGGCAGTGTTTCATTCTGCTGTGCATAGGATTGCTATGAGTCAAAGATGACTTGACTGCATCTAACAACAATAACCAAGTGGGATTCATACCAGCTGTGCCAAGATGGTTCAATATTAGACAAATGATCAATGTAATCAACCATGTAAATTAAACAAAGAACCTCAAGATCCTATCTATTGATGCAGAAAGACATTTGACAAAATCCAACACCTATTCCTGAAAAAAAAAAAAAAAAAGCCCAGCAATATAGGAATAGAAGGGGAATTCCTGGATATAATACGTATATGCAAAATGAGTAGCCAGCGTTAGTCTCAATGGAGAGACTGAAAACCTTTCCCTTGTGAACAGAAACTAAACAGACACCTTTTCTTATCACTTTTATTCAATATTGTATTGAAAGTCTTAGCCAGAGTGAAAAAGCAAGAAAAGGAAATAAAAGACATCCAAACAGGTAAAGTGAAACCATATTTGCAAATGGTATAATGTTTTACATAGAAAATCTCACAGCCTCAACAAGAAAGTTATTGGAACTAATCAGAGGATTCACTAAAGGGATAGAATGCAAGATCAACCTACAAAAATCAGTCAGATTCCTCTACACCAACAAAGAGAATGTGGAAAAGAAAACCAGAAAAACAACACCATTTAAAATACCCACTGTGGTTATTATGTTTGTGTGTCAATTTGCTAGGTCTGGTTGAGTAGCTGGGCAGCTGGATGTAGTATTCTCTATGATGAGACGAGTAATCAACTCCATGGTGGAATCTACTGTGAGCAGCTGAGTAGCTGCCTTTGGGTATGTGGTCTGCTTCCTGTATATAAGCAGAAGCTTTGGGAATGGTCTCTAACCTTTGGCACGCTTGGACCCTGCATGTAGCCATGTCATTGCTCAGCAGCCTGCTATGCTCTGCCAACCTTGGACTTAAGTTAATGGCCTGCCATGTGGATTGGGAACATCGGGACTGTGCCTTTTTACTTGTCAATCTTGGGACTTCTCAGCCTCAGCAGCCAGGGGCTGTCTGAGTGAGGAAATGCCTCTAGCTCCAGTGGGCCGGGAGCAGGAGGTAGAGCTGGACCCCAAGGTTGAGGGGCTTTCATCCAGCCCTTAGAGCCTGGCATTTTGACCTTGGACTTAAAGCCTCCAAATTGTAAGAATAAACTTCTGTTTCTTAAGGCCATCCCATTTGTTGTATTTTCTTGTCAGAGTGGCACTAGGTAACCATAACACCCACCCAAATAGCAATCGACCACGGGGCAACAGAGGGGCAACATGCACACAGAGGAAATACAGGCAACATGAATAAATATGAGGGGCATGGGGCAGGGATACTGGGAAGGGAGGAGAGGAGGAGAGGAGAATGGATTAGGGGAGGGGATGGTAATTGGGGAGTGAAACCAAACATACATGAAATGTTGAATGTAAAACAAACTCTGCACTGTAGACTTTCAC
>NW_006921968.1:85079-87363 GCF_000298275.1 Orycteropus afer afer | reverse complement strand
AAGAATGGCCAGACTTTGTCCCACCTATTTTGCTCATGTAAGAAGGGACCATTCCCTGGAGAAGGATGTCATGCTTGGTAGGGTGGAGGGTCGACAAAAGAGGGGGAGGCCTTCAAGGAGATGGATTGATACGGTGGCAGCGATGATGGGCTCAAGTATAGCAGGGATTGTGGGGCTGGCGCGGGATCGGGCAGTGTTTCATTCTGGTGTGCATGGGGTCGCTATGAGTCGGAAACGACTCGACAGCACTTAACAACAACAGCAACATGGACAGGAAAAGGGAGGGACCAGGAGCAGCCTCGGGGACCTCAGGAGCTGTAGGATATCCAAGTAAAAAGGGGTGGGAGGCAAGGCTAGGCCCCAAGCCCCCAGGAGCCAGGAAAGGGAGGGACAAGGACCAGCCTCAGGGACCACAGAGTGGCAGGTTTCAGGTATGAATTAGGTAAGAGGAGGGTGCAGAGGTTTCCAAAAGCTAAGGGAGACAAACTTATCTGTCAGTTTGTCATCTGGTGAGGCATGTATGTTGCTGTGAGGCTTGAGGCTGTACCACTTGTGTTTCAGACACCAGCAGGGTTGCACATTATGCACAGGTTTCAACACAGCTTGCAGACTAAGACAGACTAGGAAGAAGGAGGAGGCCATCCACTTCTCAAAAATTGGCCAGAGAAATCCTTATGAATAGCAGAGAAACACTGTCTGATACATTACTGGGCAACTTTATTAATAGCTTAGAAACATTGTCCAACACAGTGTAGGAAAACAAGCCCCTTGGGTTGGATGGCACTCAAAATAGGACTGGGGAAGTGCTTTCTTATTAGAACAGAACCAACCTTAATGATATGGATAAAGCAAGTCTTTCAGGACCTCCACGTGCTGACATGACACCGGTTAAATTGAGGTGAAAAAGCTGCAAACATCCATTAATAATTAGAACATGGAATGTATGAAATATGAATCTAGGAAAATTGGAAGTTGTGAAAAATGAAATGGAGTTCATAAAGATTGATATCCTAGGCATTAGTGAGCTGAAATGGAATGGTTTTGGCCATTTTGAATCAGACAACCACATGATCTACTATGATGGGAATGACAAATTGAAGAGGAATGGTGTGGCATTCATCATTACAACATATGTTTCATGATCAGTCCTGAAGTACAATGCTGTCAGTGATAAGATAATATCCATACACCTACAAGGACCAGTTAATACTACTATTACTCAAATTTATGCACCAACCACCAAAGAAAAAAGATGAAGAAATTGAAGATTTTATTAAGTTCTGCAGTCTGAAATTGACTGAACATGTAATCAAGATGCGTTGCTTATCAGTGATGATTGGAATACAAAAGTTGGAAACAAAGAATTACTGGTAGTTGAAAAATTTGCCTTGGTGACAGAAACAATGCTGTAGATCTCATGATAGAATTTTGCAAGACCAATGACTTATTCATTGTAAATACCTTTTTTCAACAACACAAACCACAGCTATACATGTGGACTTCATCAGATAGAGTACACATGAATCAGGTTGACTACAACTGTGGCAAGAAGCAATGGAAAAGCTCAATATCTTTAGCCAAAACCAGGCGAGGAGCTGATTGTAGAACAGACCATCAACTGCTTATATGCAAGTTCAACTTGAAGTTGAAGACAATTAAAACAAGTCTGTGAGAGCCAAAATATGATCTTGAATATATCCCTCCTGAATTCAGAGACTATCTAAAGAATAGAATTGATGCATTGAACACCAATGACCAAAAACTAGAAGAATTGTGAGATGACATCAATAACATCATCCATGAAGAAAGCAAGAGGTCATTAAAAGATGAGAAAATAAGAAAAGACCAAAATGGATGTCAGAAGAGACTGAAACTTGCACCTGAGCAGAGAGTAGCTAAAGCAAATGAAAGAAATGACACGATAAAAGAGCTAAACAGAAGATTTCAAAGAGCAGCTTGAGCAGACAAAGCCAATTACTATAATGAAATGTGCAAAGACCTGGAGTTAGAAAACCAAAAGGGAAGAACACACTTGGCATTTCTCAAGCTGAAAGAACTGAGGAAAAAATTTAAGCCAGAGTTGCAATAGTGAGAGATTCTATGGGCAAAATATTGAATGATGCAAGAAGTATCAAAAGAAGATGGAAGCAATACACAGACTGTACCAAGAAGAACAGGTCAATCTGCATCCATTTCTGGTGTTGTTGTTAAGTGCCGTCGAGTCATTTCCAACTCATAGCGACCCCATGCACAGCAGAACGAAACACTGCCCTATCCCGCGCCA
>NW_006921968.1:74885-84249 GCF_000298275.1 Orycteropus afer afer | reverse complement strand
CATAGTGATACTGCCTCAGAAACCCAAGGAGGGGTCGCTATGAGTCGGGGCCGACTCGACGGCACATAACAACAACAACAATTATACTCATGAGGAACCTGTACATAGACGAGGAGGCTGTCGTTCAAACAGAAAAAGGGAACACAGCATGGTTTAAAATCAAGAAGGGAGTGCTTTGGAGTTGTATCCTTTCACCATACTTACTCAATCTGTATGCTAAGCAAATAATCCAAGAAGCTGGACTATATGAAGAAGAATGTGGCATCAGGATTGGAGGAAGAGTCATTAACAACCTGCAATATGCTGAAGACACAACTTTGCTTGCTGAAAGTGAGGATGACTTGAAGTACTTACTGATGAAGGTTGAAGAATACAGTCTGCAGTATGGATTATATCTCAATATAAAGAAAACAAAAATCCTCACACCCAAATCTATAAGCAGCATTATGATAAATGGAGACAAGATTGAAATTGTCAGCAACTTCACATTGCTTGCTTCTACAATCGACATCAATGGAAGCAGCAGTAAGGACATCAGACGATGCATAGCACTGGGCAAATCAGCTGCAAAGGACCTCTTTCAAATCCTAAAGAGCAGATATGTCTCCTTGAGGACTAAGTTGTGCCTGACACAAGCCATGGTATTTCCAATTGCCTCATATGCATGTGAGAGATAGACAATGAATAAGGAAGACCAAAGAAGAGATAATGCTTTTGAGCTGTGGTGTTGGCGATGAATGCTGCAAGTACTGTGGACTGCTAAAAGAACTAATAGGTCTGTCCTGGAGGAAGTGCAGCCAGAATGCTTCTTGAAGGCAAGAATGGCCAGACTTTGTCTCACATACTTTGGTCATGTTATCAGAAGGGACCATTTCCTGGAAAAAGTTGTCATGCTTGATAAGGTGGAGGGTCAAAAAAAGAGGGGTAGGCCCTCAACAAAGTGACTGACATGGTGATGGCAGCGATGGGCTCAAATGTAGCAAGAATCATGGAGTTGCCTCAGGACTGGGTGGTGTTTCGTTCTGCTGTGCATAGGGTCGCTATGAGTCAGAGACGATTCAATGGCACCTAACAACAACAACAACAACAACATGGACAGGAAGACTTAACATTCTGAAAATGCCAATACTACCCAAAGTGATCTACAAATATAATGCAATCCTGTTCCAGGTTCCATCATTATTCTTTTAAGAGCTAGAAAAACTAATCACCAATTTTATATTACCATAGAAGAACAAAGTAGGAGTCCTCATACTTCTAGATCTCTTAAAAAAAAAAAAAAAGAGAGAGAGAGAGAGAGAGAGAAACAGCTCACTGCTGTTGAGTCGTATGTGACTCATAGCAACCCCTCCTTGGGTTTCTGAAGCGGGATCACTACAGAAGTAGATTTCCCAACTTTCCTTCCAAGGAATGGCTGATTGGTTTGAACCGCCAGTCTTCTGGTTAGCACTCAAATGCCTTAGGCACTGTGCTACCAGAGTATAACCATAGAAGTCAAACGTGCCTCAGAATTTCACTATAAGAGACACATTGACCAACAGAACAGAATAGAGAACTCAGAAGTAAATGCATCCACCTACGGACAATTGATAATCCACCAAGGGTTGAAAGCCATTATATGGAGAAGAAAGGGTCTTTTTAACAAAGGATACTGGGAAAACTGGATATCATTTTGTAGAACAATGAAACAGAATCCGTACCTCTCACTGTATATAAAAACTAACTCAAGATGTATCCAAGACTTTAAAGTCAAATCTGAAACTATGAAGATCATCAAAGAAAGAATAGGGGCAAACTTAGGAGCCCTAATACACAAGATAAACATACCATCAAACATAATTTAAAATGTACAAACAGCAGAAGACAAACTAGATGAATGGGGCCTCCTAAAAATTAAACATTTATGCACATAAAAAGGTTTCACTAAAAGAGAACTTACAGTCCGTGAAAAATGCTTTTGTCAACATCATATTGGATAAAGGACTATTTTTTAAAATTTATAGAAAATTTCAACACCTCAGCATCAAAAAATATAAACAATTAAATTTAAAAATGGGCAGAAGTTGTGAAGAGACATTCACCAGGAAGATATTCAGGGGGCCAACAGCACGTGAAGAAATACTCAGGACCCCTAACATTGTTATTATTTTTGTTATGTGCCATGCAGTCAGTTCTGACTCACAGTGAACTTATGTAGAACAGAATGAAACACTGCCCCATCCTCACAATCATTGCTATGCCCATTGTCAAGACACTATGTCAATCAATATCATTGAGCACCTTCTCCTTTTTTGCTGACTCCCCACTTTACCAAGCATGGTCTCCTTCTCCAGGGACTGGTCCCTTCTGACAACATGAGTGAAGTATGAGAGACAAAGTCCGACCATTCTCACTTCTACAGAGCATTCCTGCTATACTTCTTCCAAGAGCAATTTGCTCATTCTTCTACAAGTCCCTACTACATTCAGTATACTTTGGCAACACCAGAAGTCAACTGCATCAATTCTTCTGCAGCCTTCCTTATTCAATGTTCATCTCTCACATGCATAAGTAGCTACTTAAAATACTATGGTTTGGATTGGGTACACTTTATTCCTCAAAATAATGTCTCTGTTCCTTAACACTTTAAATAGGTCTTTTGCAGCAGATTTGCCCAGTGTGATATGACATCTGATTTCTTGAATGCTGCTTCCATGGTTGTTGATTGACGATCCAAGTAAAATAAAATCTTTAACAACTTCAATCTTTCCTACTTCTATCATGGTTCTGTTTATTGGTCTAGTTGTGAAGATTTTTGTTTTCTTTCTGTTCAGGTGCAATCCATACTGAAGACTGTAATCTTTGATCGTCATCAGAGTTTCAAGTCCTCCTCACCTTCAGTACGCAAGGTGGTGTCATCTGCCAATCACAGGTTATTAATGAGTCTTTCTCCAATCATGATGCTGCTATCTTCATAGAGTTCAGCTTGTCTGATTATTTGCAGAGCATACAGATTGAAGAAGTATGGAGAAAGGATACCCCTCTGAAGTAGACCTTTCTTGATTTAAAACCATGCAGTATCCCCTTATTCTGAGTTTTGCTGGATATACAACTTCAACATGTGCATATTTAAGAGTTCTGGAATTCCTATTATTCACAGTGTCATCCATAATTTATTATGATCCATGCAGTCAAATGACTGCATAGTTAATAAAACTGGTATTCTCTGTTCTCAGCCAAGGTGCATCTCGCATCACCAATGACATCTCTCATTCCAAGTCTTCCTCAGAATCCATATTGAATTTCCTTGTCAGTATACTGCTGCAATACTTCTTGATTAATCTTCAGCAAAATTTTATGTGCACCTGCTATTAATGATATTGTTTGATAATCTATGCATTCTGTTCCGTCACTTGTCTTTGGAATGGGCACAAATATGGATCTCTTCCAGTCACTTAGCTAGGTGCCTGTCATCCAAATTTCTTGGCATAGAGTGAGCACCTCCAGTACTGCATCCCTTTGTTGACATATTTATTTGGTATTCCATCAATGCCTGGAGACTTTTTTTGGGGCGGGTACAGTGACTCAATTCTGTGTAGTCCTTTCATCTTCTTTGGATGCATCCTGCATTGTTCAATATTTTGCCTATAGACTCTTTCAATATTACAACTTGAGGTTTGAATTTTTTCTTTAATTCTTTTAGCTTGAGAAATGCTGAGTGTGTTCTTCCATCTTTTGTTTTCTAACTCGAGGTGTTTGCACATTTCATTATCATACTTTGTCTTCTCAAGTCATCTTTTGAAATCTTGCATTCAGCTTTGACTTCATTATTTTTCCACTCACTTTAGCTGCTTAATGCTCAAGAACAAGTTTCTGAATCTCTTCTGACATCCATTTATGTCTTTTCTTTCTTTCCTGTTTAATGATCTTTTGCTTTCATCATGTATGATGTCCTTGATGCCAATCCCACAACTTGGCTGGTCTTTGGTCATTAGTGATCAATGAATCAAATTCATTCATGAGATGGTCTCTAAATTCATGTGAGATATACTCAAGTTCCTATCTTGGCTCTTGTGGACTTGTTTTCATTTTCTTCATCTTCAACTAGAATATGCATATGAGCAATGTATGGTCTCTTCCACAGTTGGTGCCTGGTCTGTTCTGACTGATGATATTGAGTTTTTTCCCCATGGTTTCTTTCCAAAGATGTAGTCTATTTAATCCCTGTGTATTTCATCTGGTGAGGTCCATGTGCAGAGTCTCAATTTGTGTCACTGGGAAAAAAGGTATTAGCCATGAATAAGTTGTTGGTCTTAACAAAATTCTATCATGCAATCTCCCATATCATTTCTATCACAAAGGCCATAGTTTCTAACTACCAATTTTTCTTCTTTCTTTACAACTTTTGTATTCTTATCACCAATAATAAGACATTTTGATTGCATATTTGATCAAATCAGACTGCAGAAGTTGATAGAAATATTCAATTTCTTCATCTTTTGTTTTAGTGGTTGGTGCATAAATTTCAATAATAATCATATTAACTGTCTTTCTTATAGACCTATGGATACTATGTTATCACTGACAGCATTGTACTTCACGTTGGAACTTGAAATGTTCTTTTGATAATGAATATAACTCCAATCCTCTTCAAGTTGTCATTCCTGACATAGTAGTAAGTATGATTGTCTGGTTCAAATGGCCAACAACAGTCCATTTCAGCTCACTAATGACTAGGACACTGACCTTGATGTGTTCCATATCATTTTTGACATCTTCATTTTCCTAGATTGATTCTTTGTATATTCCACTATCTGATTATTAATAGATGTTTGCAGCTATTTCTGCTGATTTGGACTCATACTACTTCAACAAATAAAAGTCCCAAAAACTTTATTACATCCACATTATTAGACTCTCCTTTGAGAAGGCAGACCTTTCCCAGTTGTATTTTAAGTGTCTTTCAACCTGAGGGAGCTCTGGTGTGTAATGCCTAAGGCATTTGACTACTAACCAGAAGGCTGGTTGTTCAAACCCACCAGCCATGCCTCGGAAGGAAGACTGGGAAATCTACTTCTGTAAAGATACTGCCTCAGAAACCCAAGTAGGGATCACTATGAGTCAAATCTGACCCAAAAGACGTGATACATTTTTCTCCCCACCTGAGGGGCTCATCTTCTGACACTATATTAGACAGTGTCCCACTGCTGTTGATAAGGTGTCCATTAGCTAATGTTTTCAGAAGTTGGATGCCCTGTCCTCCTTCCTAGTCTCAGTCTGGAAGTGCCTCTGAAACCTGTCCACCATGATTGATTCTGCTGATACTTGAAATCCCAGTGGCATAGGTTTTAGCATCACAGCAACAGTATGACAAACTGATAGATGAGTATCAGTAAGTGAAGTTAGTCAATCACAAAAGGACAAATATTTTATGAGAAAACTACTACAGAAAATCAAGAAACAGATTTCAAGATGGCAGAATAGGCAGAAAGACTGCACAGACCCTCTTCAACAAATAAAAGGGGAACCAATTAAGACACAGAAGATAATCCTGGACCTCTGAGCCTCGAAGGGAAAGATATAGAAGTGGACTAAACCCCAACTAGCAGAAGAATTTGCATGAAAATACCAGAGAAGGAGACATATGGAGCTGCGGTCTGGCAGCGATCCTGAGCAAGCTTGATGGCACAGACAGCTTGGGGACTACTGAGTGGTGGTAGGATGTAAGAATTAACCTAAAAATCAGCCCAGCTCGCCAGAGACTGCATGGGGGGCTTCTCTGGTGGCTGGGGAATAAAAGGGGAAGCAGGGGTGAAGAGGAAGACAGGCTGAGCTGTGGACTTTTGCCTGTTCAGAGGGTGACGCCATTTTGAATGTTTACAAGCGGCTTGACCATTTTGGATATTTAAAGAGACAGCACAGATTCCAGTGGCTTAAGAACAGGTTCTGCTTGCCAGCAACCCCAAGGACACTCCGGACCTGCACGACTGAAAAGGTGTAACATTCCTCTTGTTACTATTATACCCCACACCCGCTTGGTGAAAGGAGCTGTGCCCATCCCCCACTCCCACCCACCTTCTGGGCCTGTAGGAGCTCCATCACAGTCTGTGTGCTCAGACACAGCCTGGGTGCCTTGCCCTGTCCTCCACTGATTTTTTTCTTTTAAATTTTTTACTTTTTCTCCTTCTTTTCTCTGGTGTTTAGTTTGCTTGCATTTGTCTGTTTTAAAACTATTATTATTATTAATACTTTTGTCCTTTTTAATATTATTCTTTATTCTTCTCCTCCCGGGTCCTGGTGTACAGCTTTTTTTTTTTCCTTTCCCTGTTCCTGGTTAATTTTTTTTTTTTTTTTCAGTTTTTCTCATGAATAACCACATTTGTTGTGTTTCTTTTTGAATTTTTCCCATTTTTTTCTTCATTATTCTCCTTCTTTACCTTTTTTCTCTTAGTGCACTATCCCCAGATATTGCAGGTGTTCTTCTCCCCCCCCCCTTTTTTTTTTTTTGGTTATTGTTCCTATGTGATTACATGGAGTATTTTTTCTCCATGTGCTTTTAGTTTTTTGATGGTTATTCAGTTTTGATTTTTGTCTAACTGAGTGGGAGACAACAACTGTCCCCATAACATACAACTACACCCACACCTCCTCCAACTTCACTTACTGAGCAAGAGGCACCACCTCCTTCCCCACGAACGAACCAAAGATAAAAACCACCAAGAAGAGCCTGAATCACCCTTGACTGCTCTTCACAAACAGTTCAGAGATCTAAATACAACACCCTAATGTCTCAGAGACAATAGACAATCACAGTCCAAACAAAGAAGCAAGATAAAGTAGTAGAAACAAGAGAACAGGATAAAGACCCAGAACACATCCCTGAGGGAGAAGCAGCATTGGAACTCTCTGATAAGGAATTCAAAAGAATTATATTTAGGTATGTTCAAAGGATTGAGAGACAGACCAAGAAAAACACAGAAAAAAACCTAGAAGAATTTTGGAAGAATATACAAGAACAAAATGACAAAATAAATGAAAAATTAGAAATGATTCTAAGTCTACAGATAGAAATCCAGAAGATTAATACTAAATTGTCAGAAATAGATAACACATTGGAAGGGCAAAGGAGTAGAATTGATGCAATGGAAGACAGAATTAATGAGATTGAAGACAAATACCTGAATACTTCTTTGGAAAGGGATAAATCAGAAAAAAAAAAAATAAAAACAAAATGAAGAAAGCCTAAGGTTCATGTGGGATACCATCAAAAGGAATAACCTACGTGTCATTGGAATTCCAAAACAGGAAGAGAAAAATAAAACCACTGAGAAAATTTCCCAAAATTTGCTGGAGGAGAACTTCCCTGATATGATGAAAGAGGAGGATATATCCATTCAGGAAGTCCAACAAACCCCAAACAGGATAGACTTCAAAAGAAAATCACCAAGACATATCATCATCAAGCTCACTAAAACCAAAGACAAAGACAGAATCCTGAAAGCTGCACGGGAAAAACAAAAAGTTACCTACAAAGCACAGCCAATAAGAATAAGCTCTGATTTCTCAGCAGAGACCATGCAAGCGAGAAGGCAATGGTATGGTATATATACAACCCTGAAAGAGAAAAATTTTCAACCAAGAATTATATACCTGGAAAAATTGTCCCTCAAATATGATGTTGAAATTAGGAGATTTCCAGATAATCAGAAACTAAGGGAATTTGTTAAAACCAGACCAACCTTATAAGAGATGCTAAAGATGCTTTGAACAGAGAACCAAAAATAGCAAATAACAACCGACCATTAATACACAAGATGACATAACCCAGAAACCACAGGTATGGACATATCCAAAGTACAATGAGCTTACAATATTGTAATCAGGGAACCAGAGCCATCAATTGGCAAGTGAAGACAACTACAAACAAAATGAGGGAAAAAATTGTGTAGTTACAGAACTTCTAAATGGTGAGGAAGTTAAGAAAGTTGCAAGATAGAATGGACTGTTCTAAACTAGGGGATAAAATTATAAATCATAGGGTAACCTCAAAGAAAAATGACAAACCATCATATCAAAATAAAAAAAAGAGGAAAAGCATAAACACCCAGCAAATACTAAAACAACAGCAACAAATGAAATGATTACAGGAATCATAAACATAATGACCTCAGCACAGAAAATAATATGGAACAGAGAAACCAGGGACACCATGAAAAAACATGTAACAAAATAATAGCAACCAATTCATACTCGTCAATAATTACACTGAATATTAATGGATTAAATGCACCACTCAAGAGATGGAGAGTTGCAGATTGTGTAAGAAAACAAAACCCACCAAAATGCTGCCTACAAGAGACACACCTTAGAAATAAAGATAAAAATGGACTAAAAATCAAAGGTTGGAAAAACATATATCAAGCAAATGGCAAGTGTAAGGGAGCAGGAGTGGCAATATTAATTTCTGATCAGATTGACTTTAAGACAAAAAACCACCATACAAGACAAGGAAGGAAATTATATAATGATTAAAGAATCAACTGAACATGAAGATATAACTATAATAAATATTTATGGACCCAATGAATGAACCCCAAAATACATAAATCAGACTTTAAAGAGTTGAAAAGCCAAATAGATGACTCCACACTCATAGTGGGAGACTTTAATACACCACTGTCATTGAAAGATAGAACAACCAGAAAGAAACTCAACAAAGATGTAGAATACATGCAGCAACTTGGCCTTATAAACATCTACAGAGCACTTCACCCAACAGCAGCACAATATACATTCTTCTCCAGTGTACATGGAACATTTTCCATGATAGACCATATGATAGGCCATAAAGCAAACCTTAATAAATTTTAAAACATTGAAATATTGCAAAGCATCTTCTCAGATCATAATGCTATCAAATTAGAAATAAACAATAGGAAGATCAACAGAAAACAGTAAACACATGGAAACTGAAAAATAACCTCCTTGAGAAAGACTGGGTAAGAGTAGAAATCAAAATTGAAATTCAAAAATTCCTTGAATCAAACGAGAGTGAAAACACAACATACCAAAATCTTTGAGACACAGCAAAAGCAGTGATCAGAGGCCAATTTATAGCAATAAATGCACACTTCAAAAAGAAGAAAGAGCCAAAATCAACAGTTTAGACCAATATCTCCAACAATTAGAAAAATAACAGCAAGAAAGGCCCACAGTCACAGAAGAAAGGAAATAATAAAGATTTGAGCAGAGGTCAATGAAACAGAAAATAGAAAGGCAAGAGAAAAAAATCAACAAGACCAGAAGTTGATTTTTTTAAAAGATCAATAAAATTGACAAACCACTAGCAAATTTAACAAAGGAAAAGAGGGAGAGAATACAAATA
>NW_006921968.1:74154-74785 GCF_000298275.1 Orycteropus afer afer | reverse complement strand
TGAAGAGAAGGGCAATGTACCAAATGTGAGTGATCAATATAGTGGCATTGAGGAAGAGGAAGACAGGGAGAGGTACATGGGAGGTACAGTCAACAAAAGTGAACCCTTTTGTACATATAGTACAGCATTGTCAGTGAAGGCAAACATGGGTATACGGGTGGATAGATGGGTGGATACACTGAACTATTAGGTATGTCTATGAAGTGGGGAGTGTACCCAACAACAGGTTTACAGTTGACAGACAATGGTTCAATAAGTTTATGGGTATGATCTGAAGTCCCAGGTGTATAGTAGAGCTGACAAGGGGCAAGGTTGTAGTCACTGCTTGGTCACAGCCATCTACCCAGAGGGACCGAGTAGTTGAACCTGTGGGCTGGGACCATAGTAGCAGGAAACATCAAGCTCAATTGGCGTAACATACTACACAAAACATTGTTCTACCTCCTACTTTGGCGAGTAATGAATGGGATCTTAAAAGCTTGCAAGCTGCCATCTAGATTCAATGATGGGTCTCTCCTCATCCAGAGCAAAGAAGCATGAAGAAAACCAAAAATTCATGGAAACAATTAGTCCTAGTGACTGGTACACCATCTGATCTGCAGCCTATGCGACTATGAGACCAGAAGAACTA
>NW_006921968.1:71873-74054 GCF_000298275.1 Orycteropus afer afer | reverse complement strand
TATTCCAAAACATAGAAAAGGATGGAATCTTCTGTAACTCATTTTATGAAGCAAGCATAACCTTGATACCAAAACCAGGCAAAGATATCACTCAAAAGGAAAACTACAGACCAATATCACTCATGAATATAGATGCAAAAATCTTTAACAAAATCCTAGCCAATAGACTCCAACAATATATCAAGAAAATCATTCATTATGACCAAGTGGTGTTCATATCAGGTATGCAAGGATAGTTCAATGTTAGAAAAAAATCAATGTCATCCACCACATAAATAAAACAAAGAAAAAGAACCACATGATCTCTCAATTGATACAGAAAAGGCATATGATAAAATCCAACACCCATTTCTGATCAAAACTCTCAGCAAAATAGGAATAGAAGGGACATTCCTCAACGTAATAAATAGCATCCAGGCAAAATCAACAGCCAACATTATTCTCAATGGAGAGAGACTGAACCCATTCCTCTTGAGAATAGGAACCAGACAAAGATGCCCTCTATCACCACTTCTATTCAACATTGTACTGGAAGTCCTAGCCAGGGCCATAATGCAAGAAAGGGAAATCAAAGACATCCAAATTGGTAAGGAAGAAGTCAAACTATCCCTAGATATATGATATGATCCTATACCTTGAAAACCCAATAGACTCAGTCAAAAATCTACTGGAACTAATTGAGAGATTTAGCATTGTGACAAGATATAAGATCAACATCCATAAAGTTGGATTCCTCTACAACAGCAAAGAGATTGCTGAAAAAGAAATAAGGAAATCAATAACGTTTTCAATAGCTACCAAAAAAAAAAAAAAAAAAAAAAAAAAAACCCCACCTGGCTTATTGGTCTGATAGGAACTGATAGAACCCCCAGGACTATGGCCTTTAGTCACACTTCAAACCTGAAACTGAACGCATCCCCATGGTTCAACATTCAGCCAAATTATAGGCAGGCCAACACATGAAGAGTAACACAAGGGAAATGTTCACCCCTTAGAATAATCAACCACACGAGACCAAAATGGCAACATTTGCCCAGGGGTGACCCTCAGAAAGTAGGAAAGGATTGGAAAGAAGTGGGAATGGGAGTGGGAATGGCACGAAGGAAGTGGGGAGAAACCTGTTACATTGTGGGGTTTGCAATCAATGTCACGAAAAGAAATGTAGATTATTTTTTTAATGGAAGATAAATCTACTCCAGAAACTTTCAAATCACAATTAAAAAGTCAAAGCAAAAAATAAGAAGGAAAGATCAGGTATCTGAACCCACCAAAAGCACTGGGAAAGACAAGAGCTAGAGATTGACTCCCATCAAGATATAATCTAGGAGAGCCTGTGGGCATGCCCTGCTCTGTTCTATATGAATAAGAGTCAACTCAACAACACTCAGCAACAACATATTATTATAAAATATAGAATACATATATGTGTTATATACAGAGAGATATATTCTTTACCACATTCACGCTTTTTTTTTTCTTTTGCACATGGAGAAATACGATGGAAATTTGACAATTTTTCTAGCTTTCTTTAGTTTTGAATTTTGAATAAAAGTTCGCAGCCTTGGTTCAGAGAAACTAGAAAACACTGCAATTCAGTGGTTATAGATCTTACAGTCGATGTTAAAGTTTTGCCTCAGAGATTTCCCAGACCACTTCCCAAGTGTAGATCCTAGTCTTCAACTTATACTTTGAGCACATCATCACAATTTATAGCAAAACTCCACTCTTTCCACAGAAACTTCACTCTCAGGAGACAATGAAAAAGAAGTTAATGTTTATCGAGTGTCTGATTTGTGTCAGGTCCAGTGCTAAGCATATCTGAACACATTTGTGGCTCTATACCGCCAGAAAGGTGGGGCATTGCCATTAGAGTAACCTGGGAAACTGCAGTCTGTGGAAGGAGGAAACTTGTCAGAGAAGGAAAACTGAAATATTTTCCATTAAACCAAGCAACAGAAAAGTGGTTCTTGTAGTTGTTGTTATGTGCCATCAAGTCAGACCCGACTCATAGCGACCCCTCCTTGGGTGTCTGAGGCGGTATCACTACAGAAGTAGATTGTCCAACCTTCTATCTGAGGAGTGCCTGGTGGGTTTGAACCACCAGCCTTCTGGTTAGCAGTCAAATGCTTTAGGCACTATGCTACCAGAGCTCCTAGAAAAGTGGTAAGATTGCATTATGTC
>NW_006921968.1:68971-70748 GCF_000298275.1 Orycteropus afer afer | reverse complement strand
ATTATTCTCTCTGGTAAATTCCTTTATATAAGAAAACTTTCACCTGGCTTGTGGATTGGCTGTGAAAGCTCCCTCCAGTTGCTATCATTTGTCTTTTCTGGTCTCACTATGCTTCTTTTCCTCTGTAAGACATTCCTCTGCTTGCCATCAGGTTATATTAGCTCAGGTTTCAGAGCTAAACAATTAGGTTTCTTCTTACAATTCATGTTCTGTACTCTTCAAGGAGAAAGTTGTTCACAGAAAGACAGACTAAAATCTTTTAAAATCTCTCTCTCCTTATTATACCAGATTAATTGGGTATAATGTTGACTGAAAGGTAGAAATATTAAGCTGGAAACAATTGCTAAAATCCCTTAAGACTGACCTAAATGAGTAATTCTCTGTTTTTCTTGCTGGGCACAGCATTAAAAGCTATCCCTTTTTTTCTTTTCTTTTTTTTTTTTTTTTATGATCACACAGTTTTTGCTTGTTTCTAGCCTTTTGACTCATCTTCCCTGTCATTCCAGCCAACACATTTCTGTACCTTCAATTCTTAATACTCCTTAAACATAGTATCTTTACTTGTTGAAGATCCTAGGTTGTATAAATGTTTAACACACTTGGCTGTAACTGAAAGATGTAGGTTCAATCCAGCCAGAGTCGCCTCAGAAGCCCTGGTGAACTATGAAAAAACCTGCCATAGAAAGCCCTGTGGAGGACAGTTCTATTCCGAAACACATGAGCTTGCCGTGAGAGTTGTTATTATTATTGCTAATTTTTACCTGTTATCAATATAGGTGCCTTGAAGAACTGTTTCTTTGAGGATCTCAAGAATGGTATTGCATTCAGATGCATAGACGGAGAGGATCAGGGGAGAAAATGTGTCTGTGGCTTGAGTCTTTAGCATGAACTTTAAACAGAAAGAGCCAGGAAATAGGAAAGCGCGGAAGCGGGAGGAGAATCGTCGGAACCTCCCTGGCCCGTTGCTCTTCCATCTGCAGCACGGGCTTGGAAACGAGAGCCTGGCCATTGTTCCTCCGCAAACGTGACGCGGAAGCACAGCGCCAAAGGCACTCGAAGAAGTAGATTTCTTCAATGCTTGGCCTAAAGAGCCTTTGAAACAGAAGTAGCAGTTCTTTAGTGAGTGCAGCCGATTAATTCAGCAGTAGTCTCAGTTCTGCCCTGCTCGGGGCAATATTCACAAGTGAGAATACCGCTTCTTGCTGTGTGTTTGTTCTCAATGTCTAACTTACTCGTCAGTGATCGGCATCAAGATTGTCATGACAGTGAACTTTGGATTTGTCTGGGTCGGGTATTTTTGTTAATAATAATATATAAAGAGGAACTGTGAGCTCAGCTCTTTATAGAGATAATAAATCAAAGTTCTGTAAAGAACTGAGCTCAAATTTTGGAATAAACTGTGATCAACATCTGCCTATCTATTGTCTATCTATCAGTCTATCTATCTTATGGCAATCCTATCTGTCTATCCATCCATCCATCCATCCATCTGTCTGTCTGTCTGTCCATCATCTGTCTGTCTTTCTATAGCAGCCCTATCTGTGGAGAATACAACTGTATTCAACATGGTTTTCAGGACTGTAACTTTTCAAAAGCAGATCCTTGGGACTTGCTTCTCCTGAGGTGCCTCTGGGTAGTTTGAACCATTCATCTTTCAGTTAGTAGTTGAACACTTAACTGTTGTATCACCTGTGGGTTGGAATTGACTCAAAGTCACCTAAAAACAACATACATGCACGTACACACACACACATATAGAAACAACAACAAAAAAATA
>NW_006921968.1:63647-68770 GCF_000298275.1 Orycteropus afer afer | reverse complement strand
AATGTACTGTTCATCTATTTAATTTGAAATAAATAAGAAGACTACAGGTGTTGGAATAAATAAAGAAGTGAAATTGTGAAAACTATGTTGTTGTTGATATTTGCTATGGAGTCAGACCTGTCTCATAGCCACCCCTCCTTGGGTTTCCAAGGCAGTATCATTATGGAAGTAGACTGCCCAATCTTCCTTCTGAGGAGTGGCTGGTGGGTTTGAACGCCAGGCTTCTGGTTAGCAGTCAAATGCCTTAGACACCATGCTACCAGACCTCCTTGTGAAAACTAAGGAGAGGGTTTAAAAGAGCTCTGGGCATTCTCGATCAATTTCAGATTTTGTTTTTGATGGCAACAAATGTGTAAGCTCTAAAGGCATATTCTATCAAATTAGAAAGCCTATAATTTTCTTTGCCCAAAAAAGGTAGGCTAATTGAACAAATATCTACATTTTCTAAGACCCTATTGTTGAAGTCATGTCACTTCCTTTGGCTTCAATTCAATTAGTTCATCTTCTCTGTGTCTGAGCCTTTCATTTATATTCACATTATAATTGAAACTGTCATCTACAAGGAAATAAACTGACAAAGTAATTATGCAACGTTTTAAGGAGCTAGAAGATTTTTCACCACCATAGAAATAACTAGACCTTTCTCTTTCAAGCAGAGACTTCGACAAGATTTTCCTGTGCTTGGAAGAGTTCACATAGATTTCCCTTCAATTTCTTCTTCCAGAATATGGTCTAGGCCAACAGGCATCTGTCACAAAACTGCAGGAATCAAAGTGTATGTCTTAGTCACACTTCCAGAAATACTTCACAAGCTGCCTCTTTCTTGTACAATAGTTCATAAAACCACTAATTTTTTTTTTTTTTCTGGGTGTTTAAAATTTCAATCAAACATTTGAAGGCATCCTCTGGGATTCTGTTTTCTCATGGAAATGTTTTAAAAGGGTGGTGGTGAAAAGTCTTAGCTTTCAAGCAGTTAACTTTCTACACAACATTAAAAGCACCATATTGGGGATTGTTGACATCATTGTTGTCAACAAGGAATGTCAATACAGATGGTAAAGTCTCCCTGTGATGTGTGAAGTGAGTTTCCTCCCAAAGCAACAAAATTAGGTGTCTACCACGGCATACCATAAGTTCTCCATGTGTGGTTCAGGAAGAATGATTTTGTTGTTCTTTCAACTTAAAATTTGCCTGGCAAAATAATCCATCCTAGTTTTTAAGATCTTAAAGTACTTAAGCTTTTCAAAATTTAAGAATTCATCCCTGGTATCATTTTCTTTTACAATAAAAACTAAAAGTGGGTCCACTAAACTCATAAATCTTCTCTTTTGTTAGTATCCTAGGGGAAGATGACATTGCAGCCACTCCCCATGACTTGTTACAAAGCATTTGCAAAGACATCAGTGATAGTGGATCTCATTTAGTTATTTGAAAGGGCCATGACATTTTTTGGTTCAGTCATCCATTTATTTAAGGAGTATTTTCTGAGTGCTTAATAGGCTCTAGATTCTGGATATGGTATTGAAAAAGAAAAGGCTTGTGTTGGGTAGTCTCTGGAAGGGTATTTACTGATCAGAGATGAAAGAATGCAACGCCAAAACTTACGATGCCAAGAGGTGAAAATACAATGAAGAAAATCTCAAGTGTGGACTTGAGGAACTGAGCTGTTGGTCCTGGAGGCTCAGGATCATGGTGCTGGGGATATCAAAGTCATAGTCCACAAAGACAACAGTGTTATATATTTTGCTGTGGTGAGTAGAGACTAGAACCTTAAAAGCCTGTGAGTGGCCATCTTAGGTACAACTATCTCTCCCTGTCTGAAGCTAAAAAGAGTGAAGAAATTAAAAAACACATGGAAAGAATTAGTCCGAAGGACAAATGGACCATATGAACCCCAACCTTCACAACCCTGACACCAGGAGAACCAGATGCTGCCTGGCTACCACTGCCAAGCTCTCTGAAAGGGATCACAGTATGACTCCTTAGATAGAGGAGCAGGAAAATGTGAAAGAAAAATCAAAATCAAAACAAAGAGCAGTCTTACTTGTCTGATAGAGACTGGCGTAACCCCCAACATTATGGCCCTCAATCATCTCTTAGTCTGGAACCAAACTCACCTTTCTGGCTTAACTTTCAACCAAACAGTACATAGACTTTTAAGGTAAACAGTAACACCAGGGAGGTACACATTCTTAACCATACATGATCAAAAGGACAGCATATGCCTAGGGATAAAACACAAAAGACAGGAAGGAGGGAAAAATGGAAATGGTGAAAACAGGGAGGAAGCAGAAAGACTGCTGTTACATTGCAGGGTTTACAATCAATGTAATGAACCACAATGTGTATGGATTGTGGAATGGACAATGATTAGCTCTGTAAGCCTTCACTCAAATCACAATAAAAAAAATAAAAAATTCAAGTGAGTAAAGTGTGGGGAATGAAGGGTGGAGTACGGTTGCTATTTGCAATGTCCCCATTTCACTTTTCCTCTCTAAGCCACTGCAGACTCTTTCCAATGTCTTCCACTCTCCAGAACTATCACTCCACAAACAGTTCTCCAATTACCTGTCATTTCTCATGGTTAGCTGTAGGGGAGACAGCTTTTTGGTATGCTTCATAAAATAAAGATATTTTATATTGTATTGGAGAATTGTATATAAAATAAAGATATTTATATTTTGTATTGGAGAAAATGTATGTTTTAGTAACATGCTAGATCTTTCAACAAAACTATACCAGTGAACCAAGAGATTCGTAGGATACACAGAGAGGAGGTCCTTTTCATGCTTTCTTGGCTTCATGCTTCTGTTGGCAAGAACATCGCTACAACAGAGGCACCACGTCATCTGTGCCTTATTGCAAAGAGGCATGAAAATAATGTGAAAAGATAAACACAACATTATACTTTCCTTGAAACCTTTGAAGTGGTCTCACCTAAAGTTATAGGCTTAATCATGATGACAATGAACATGCCATCACAAGGAAAAGATCATGACTGATTAGTCAGTGGTCTATGACACCCTGAAATGGAAGAGGCTGGGGTAATTTATTCTTCTCAGTCCGATTCCTCATTCTAGTTCTGACACTACCACTTCTCTGTCTCATACAAGACTTGTTTATTACCTTCCCTTGCTGGGGGACTTAGACTTGCATCAGAAAAGATATATTCCTGAGGCTGACCCTTGCTCCTTTGGTTTGTTCAATCTTGTACAGAGTTCATTTTTGATTTACAAAATCTCTAATACTCCACTGGCAGAATTCCATCAACCATATTTCTATCTTTATTTTTATAGGTTTATTTTTACTCTTTCAGAACTCTCCACAATTTCAAATATTAGTGTTGTGATTCTTTTTTCCAGAAAATTACATAAAGCCTTCAGTAACAGTACAGTATGTCCCTGTATCTTCATAAATTCAGTCTGAAAATACATACATACATACTAGCATGGCTCAACACTATTCTAGGCAATGAAAGTATAATGAAAAACAAAAAAAAAAAAAACTCATGTGTAAAACATGGAACCAGGTGTATGAAACAGGCAATCACAGTAAATATTTCCATACATGTGTGTATGTGTACATATGCACAAATCTATGTTCATGTGCAATATGTACACGGATCAAGAAGTTGTTCAAACAGATAATGGTATACTGTGTAGTACAAAACTGGAAAAGTTATGCATCAGGGTTGGATCTTTCACCATACTTATTTAATCTGTTGTTGTTAGGTGCCATCAAGTCATTCCCAACTCATAGCCATCCTATGCACAGCAGAACAAAACACCGTCCAGTCCTGAGCCAGCTCCATGATGCTTGCTGCACATGAGCCATCGCTGCTGCCACTGTGTCAGTCCATCTCGTTGAGGGCCTTCCTCTCTTTTGTCGACCCTGCACCTTACGAAGCATGACATCCTTCTCCAGGGAATGGTCCCTTCTGATAACATGACCAAAGTAGGTGAATGATTCCAAGGAGCATTCTGACTGTACTTCTCCAGGACAGATCTGTTACATCTTTTAGGAGTCCATGGTACTTTCATTATTCTCTACCAGCACCACAACCCAAAAGCATCAACTCTTCTTCAGTCTTCCTTATTCAGTGTCCAGCTCTCACATGGATACGAGGTGATTGAAAATACCATGGCTTGTGTCAGGCCCACCTTCGTTCTCAAGGAGACATTTTTGCTCTTCACCACTTGAAAGAGGTCCTTTGCAGCCAATTTTCCCAGTGCTATATGTCGTCTCATATCCTGACTGCTGCTTCCACTTGAGTCGATTATAGAACCAAGCAATGTGTAGTCTTTGACAACTTCAATCTTCTCTCCATTTATCATGATGCTACTTATAGGACAAGTTGTGAGGATTTTTGTTTTCTTTATATTTAGATGTAAGCCATACTGCAGACTGTATTCTTTAATCTTCATTACTAAGCCCCTCAAGTCATCCTCACTTTCAGCAAGCAATGTTGTGTCATCTGTGTATCACAGGTTGTTAATGATCTTCCTCCAATCCTGATGCTACGTACTTCTTCATAAAGTCCAGCTTCTCAGACTATTTGCTCAGCATACAGATTGAACAAGTATGTTGAAAGGATACAACCCTGAAGTACTCCCTTCTTGATCTTAAACCATGCAGTGTCCCCTTGTTCTGCTCAAACAACAGCTTCCTGGTCTATGTACAGATCCCTCAAGAGCACAATCAGGTGTTCTGGAATTCCCATTCTTCTCATTGTTATCCATAATGATCCACACAATCAAATGCCTTTGCCTAGTCAATAAAACACAAGTAAACATATTTCTGGTATTCTTTGTTTGAATCAAGAACCATCTGACATCAGCAATGATATCCCTCATTCCACATCCTCTCCTGAAACCAGCTTGCATTTCTGGAAGTTCTCTATCCATATACTGCAGCAACCATTTTTGAATTATCTTCAGTAAGATTTTACTTGCATGTGATATTAATAATATTGTTTGATAATTTCCACATCATGTGGGATCACCTTTCCTTGGAATGGGTACAAATGTGGGTCTCTTCCAGTCAGTTGGCCAGTTAGCTGTCTTCCAAATCTCTTGGCATAGTTGAGTGAGTGCTTCCAGTGAGGCAACCATTTGTTGGAATAT
>NW_006921968.1:42913-58452 GCF_000298275.1 Orycteropus afer afer | reverse complement strand
AAGGCTCAGGGGTCCAAGATTATCTTCTGTGTCTGTGTTAATTGGTTTCCCTTTTCTTTGTTGAAGAGGGTCTGTGCAATCCTTCTGCCTAGTCTGCCATCTTGCTGGAACCCCTTGACCATGTCTTTTTGCTACAGTGACTCTGTGTATTGCTTCCATCTTCTTTTGATGCTTCCTGCATCATTCAATATTTTGACCATTGACTCTCTCAATATTGCAACTTGAGGCTTAAATTTTTCCTCAGTTCTTTCATCTTGAGAAATGCATAATGTGTTCTTCCCTTTTTGTTTGCTAACTCCAGGTCTTTGCACATTTCATTATAGTGATTGGCTTTCTCTGCTCGACCTGCTCTTTGAAATCTTCTGTTTAGCTCTTTTATCTTGTCGTTTCTTCCATTTGCTTTAGCTACTCTTGACTCAACAACAAGTTTCCGAGTCTCTTCTGACATCCAGTTTGGTCTTTTCTTCCTGTCTCCTCTTTTTAATGACCTCTTGCTTTCTTCATGGATGATGTTCTTGATGTCATCCCACAATTCTTCTGGATTTCAGTCACTGATGTCCAATGCGTCAAATCTATTCTTTGGATATTTAATCTGTATGCTGAGGAAATAATGTGAGAACCTAGACTATATGAAGAACAACATGACGCCAGGATTGGTGAAACTAATTTTCAGTCTGTGATTTGCAGGTGACACAATCTTGGTTTACAAAATTTAAGACAACTTGAAGCACTTACTGATAAAGATGAGTGACCACAACATTTAGTAGGGATTGCATCTAAATATAAAGAAAACAAAAATTCTTGAAACTGCGTAAACAACATCATGATAAATGGTGAAGAAATTGAAATTTTCAAGGATTTTATTCTTGGATGAAGAATCAATGTCCATGGATGCAGCAGCCATGAAATCAAATAACATTGCACTTGGCAAGTCTATGAAAGACCACTTTAAATTGTTAAAAGGACAAGGTGTCACCATGATTTTTTTTTCCCAATTGTCAAGTATACATGTGAAAGCTGGGCAGTGAAAAAGAGACTGAAGAACTAAGCATTTGAATTATGATGTTGGTGAAGAATGTTAAATATACTGTGGATTAACAGAAGAGAAAATCTGTCTTGGAAGAAGTACAGCCAGCACACTCTATAGAAGTGAGAATGGTAAGACTTCATCTCAAGTACTCTGGAAGTGTTAATAGGAGGAACTAGTCTGGAGAAGAACATAATACTTAGTAAAAAGAGGGTCAGCAAAAAAGAGAGTGTCTCTCACTGAAATGGAATTGACATAATAGCTGCAACAGTGGTCTCAAACACAGCAGAGATTGTAAGGATGGTGTTCTGTCCAGCAACATTCTCCTCTGTTATACATGGGATCACTATGGGCTGGAGCTGAATAGATGACACCCAATAAAACAATGATATGCACACATACTCATGTTGCTATGCTATTGTTAGGTTATGCCAAATTGGCTCTGACTCATAGCAACAATGAAATAAAACATTGCCTGGTCCTGCATCATCCTCACAATACTTGTTATACCTGAGTTCTTCATTGCAGTCATGGTGTCAATCTATCTTGATGAGGTTCTTCCTGTTTTTCACAGCCACCTACTTTACCAAGCATGATATCTTTCCCCAGGGAATGGTCCCTTCTGACCACATGACCAAAGTAGGTGAATGAAGTCTGGCCATTCCTGCTTGCAAGGAGCATTCTGGCTACACTTCCTCCAGGACAGATTTGTTAGTTCTTTTGGCAGTCCATGGTACCTTCAGTATTCTTTGCCAAGACCACAACTCAAAAGCATCAACTCTTCTTTGTTGTTGTTGTTGTTGTTATTTGCCGTCGAGTCAAACCCGACTCATAGCGACCCCTCCTTGGGTTTCCGAGGCAGTATCACTACGGAAGTAGGATTGCCCAACCTTCCTTCCAAGGAGTGGCTGGTGGGTTTGAACCACCAGCCGTCTGGTTAGCAGGCAAGTGTCTTAGCCACTGTGCTACCAGAGCTCCCAACTCTTCTTTAGTCTTCCTTATGCACTGTCTAGCTTTTGCATCCATATGAGGTGACTGAAAATACCCTAGCTTGGGTCAGGCACATCTCAGTCTTCAAAGAGACATCTTTGCTCTTCAGCACTTGAAAGAGGTCTTCTGCAACATATTTGCCCAATGTAATATGTTTTTTGATGTCTGGACTGCTGCTTCCCATTGGTGTTGATTGTATAACCAAGTAATATGAAATCTTGGACAACTTCAATCTCTTCTCCATTTATCATGATGCTGCTTATTGGTGCAGTTGTAGAGATTTTCATTTTCTTTATGTTGAGATGTAATCCAAACTGCAGACTGTAGTCTTCGATCTTCATCAGTAAATGGTTCAAGTCATCCTCACTTTAAGCAAGCAATCTTGTGTCATCTGCATGTCACAGATTGTTAATGAGTCTTCCTCCAATCCTGATGTTGCATTCTTCTTCATATAGTCCAACTTTTCAGAGTATTTGCTCACCATACAGACTGAATAATTATGGTGAAAGGATACAACCCTTGTATACTCCCTGATTTTAAACTATGCATTATGCCCTTGTTCTGTTTGAACAACAGCCTCCTGGTCTATGTACAGCTTCTTCATGAGCACAATTAAGTGTTCTGGAATTATCATTCTTTGCAATATTATCCATAATTTGCTATGCTCTACACAGTTGAATGCTTGTGTGTAGTCAATAAAAAACAAGTAAACATCTTCCTGGTGGTCTCTGTTTTCAATGAAGATCCATCTGACATCAGCAATGATATCCCTGGTTCCATGTCCTCTTCTGAATCCAGCTTGAATTTCTGGAAGTTCGTTGTCAATATACTGCTGCAATTGTTTTTGAACTATCTTCAACAAGATTTAACTTGTGTGTGATATTAAACACTTGGGTAATTGAAGAAATAAAATTTGAAATTGGAAATGTCCTTGAATCAAATGAGAATGAAAACACAAAATATAAAAATCTTTGGGACACAGCAAAAGCAGTGATCAGAGGGCAATTTATAGCAATAGATGCACACATCAAAAAAAGATGAAAGAGGCAAAATCAACACATTAACCCAACATCTCCAACAATTAGAAAAAGAACAGTAGCAGCAAAAAAAAAAAAAAAAAAAAAAAAAGCCTATAATCACCAGAAGAAAATAAATAATAAAGATTCAAATGAAAATGAATGAAACAAGATAAAGACAATAGAAAACATCAAGACTAGAATTTGGTCCTTTGAAAAGATTAATAAATTTGACAAGCCAGTGGCAAACTTATCAAAGGAAAAGAAGGAGAAGATGCAAATGACACAAATAAGAAATGAAATTAATGGTGTCACAACAGAACCAAGAGAAATAAAAAGAATAGCAGGACTGCAAAGAACTGTATTCCAAGAACTTTGAAAACCTAGAAGAATTGGACAAATTTCTAGAAACACACTAACTTACCTACTCTAACACAGACTGAGGTAGAAAATTTGAACAGACCCATAGCAAAAAAAGAAATTGAACAACAAAAATTACCAACAAAAAAGTCCTGGCCAGATTGATTCACTGAAGAATTCTACCAATAATTAAGAGAAAAGTTGATACCAATTCTACTCAAACAATTCCAGAATGTAGAAAAGGATAGAGTCCGCCCAAATTCATTTTATGAAGCAAGTTTTACATTGATACCCAAACCAGACAAAGACACTGGTAGAAAGAAAAACTACAGACCAATATCTCTCATGAATCTGATGCAAATATCTTCAATAAGATCCTAACCAATAGACTTAAACAACATATAAAAAAAATAATACAAGTGAGCTTCATATCAGGTTTGCAATGATGGTTCTACATTAGGAAAACTATCAACATAGTGCATTATATAAGTAAAATAAAGGAAAGGAATCACATGATCATATCAATCAATGCAGAAAAGGCATTCACTAAAATATAACACCCATTCCTGACAAAAACTCCCAGCAAATGAGAATAGAAGGGAAATTCCTCAACATAATAAAAGGCGTACATGCACAAACAATGGCCAATATTATTCTCAATGGACACAGGCTGAAACCATTCCCTTTGTGAACAGGAACCAGACAAGGAGACTCTAGATCTCCACTTCTTTTCAACATTGTATTGGAAGTGCTAGCCAGGGCAAGAAGGCAAGAAAGGGAAATCAAAGGCATTCAAATTGGTAAGGAAGGAGTAAAACTATCCCTGTGTGCAGATGATATGGTCCTATATTTGATATGATCCTATACATATCCTATATAGAAAAGTCAGCAATAGAACTATTGGAACTTATTTAAAGATTTAACAAGGTGGCAGGATACAAGATCAACATACAAAAATCAGTTGAATTTCTCTACACCAGCGAAGAGGTCTCTGAAAAGGAAATCAGTACTATATACAATAGCTCTTACCAGGAACACAAAAGACCTTAAGAAAGAAAGCTATAAAATGTTATTTAAATAAACTATAAGAGATTTACATAAACGGAAGAACACACCATGCTCATGGATAGCAAAATTGAACATTGTGAAAATTTCAATACTACCCACAGTAATTGATACATTTAATGCAATCCTGATCCACATCCCATCAACATTCCTTAAGGGTGTGGAAAAAGCAATCACTAACTTTATATGGAAAGGAAAGAGACCTCAGATAAGGAAAGCAGTACTGACAAAGAACAAAGTAGAAGGTCTCACACTCCCAGATCTCAAAACCTACTATACAGCCACAGTAGTCAAAACAGCCTGGTGTTGGTACAATGACAGACACATAGACCAGTGGAATATAATTGAAAACCCAGAAATAGATTCATCAACCTATGGTCAGCTGATCTTTGACAAACGGCCAAAATCCATTACTTGGGGGAAGAGATAGTCGTTTTTAACACATGGTGCTGGTAAAACTGGATATCAATTTGCAGAACACTGAAACAAAATCCATCCTCACACCATACACACAAATTAACTCCAGATGGATCAAAAGCTTAAATGTGAAACATAAAACTACTAAGTTCATCAAAGGAAAAAAAAGAGGAGGGAGGCAAACATAAGGGCCCTAACTTATTGCATAATAGACTGTAAAGAATAACCCAAAATGCACAAACAGAAAAAATAAATAAATAAACTAGATGATTGGAACCTTCTAAAAATTAAATTCTTATGTGCATCAAAAGACTTCTCCCGAAGAGTCTCCAGAAGAGAACTTACAGAATGGGGAAGAAAAAAAATACAGCAATGACATATCTGACAAAAGACTTTCTCTAAACTTTATAGAAAACTCCAACACCTCTGCATTGAAAAGATCAACAATCCAATTAAAAAATTGACAGAAGACATGAAAAGATACTTCACCAAAGAGGATATTCAGGCAGCCAACAAACACATGAAGAAATGTGATATTCTAAATGTGAGCCATTTGGAAGATGCAAAACAAAGCAACATAAGATACTATCCCACCCCAGAATTAATAGCAAAGTTCAAAAAATAGAAAATAACAAATACTGGGGACTCTGATGGCATAGTGCCTAAAGCATTTGACTGCTAACCAGAAGGCTGTTGGTTCAAAACTTCCAGCCAATCCTCGGAAGGAAGGTTGGGCAATCTACATCCATAGTGATACTGCCTCAGAAACCCAAGGAGGGGTCACCTGTAAGTTGGATCTGACTCAAGGGCAGGGTGTTGCGTTTTTGCATTGGTAAGAATGTAGAAAGATTGGATCTCTCATACACTTCGATGGGACTTTAAATTGATATAACCACTGTGGAAATCATTATGGCAAGTCCTTAAAATTTGGAAACAGAAACACCATTTGATCCTGCAACCCCATTACAAGGTATATATTCTAAAGAAGTGAGAGACATGACAAGAACTATTATATGCACACCCATGCTCACTGTAGCACTATTCACAATAGCAAAGAGAAGGAAACAACCTAAATGCCCATCAAAAGAGGAATGGATGACCAAACTCTGGTACATTCACACAGTGGAATATTATGTAACACTATCGAATAATATAGAATCTGAAAAGCGCCATGTAACATGGATGAATTTTGAGGACATTATGCTGAGTGAAATAAGTCAACCACAGGACAAATACTTTATTGGTCCACTATTGTAAATAGCAATAAATAAATAAATAAAAATTCACTGCCATCAAGTCAATTCTACTCATAGCAACCCATCCTTCGATTTCTAAGACGGCATCTCTGTAGTAGTAGATTGCTCAATCTTCCTTCCAAAGAGTGGCTGGTGAATTTGAACTGTCAGCCTTCTGGTTAGAAGTCAAATGCCTTAGTCACTATGCCACCAGAACTCCAGTATAGTCAAGGAAAACTTTATACCTGGAAGAAAATTTCATATATATCATGTATATATGTGTGTGTATGTGTGTGTGTTTATGGTTATCTCTCTCTCTCTCTCTCTCTCTCTCTCTCTCTCTCTATATATATATATATATATATATATATATTTGATTTATATATGTGATTATTAATTCTTACCAGGGGTAGGAGGGAGGGGGAAAGAGGAAGTTTTTGTTCAGGAAATATTGAGTTTATGCTAATGGTGGTGGAATATATTTTGGAAGAGGATCACAATAATGATGACACAACATGAAAAATGTCATCAATGTCCCTGAGCTGTAAATGTGGAAATTGTTATGTTGGTAAATGTCCTGTTGTGCATGTTTTTACCATTATAAAAGTTAAAAAAAAAAAAGTATTGATAATTACTGGTGATTAGAATGTAAACATCGGATATAAGGAAGCATTGGTAGTTGGAAAATATGACCTTCTTGATAGAAATGACATCACAGAATGCATGAAAGAAGTCTGCAAGACTAATGACTTACTCATTGTGAATTCCTTTTTTCGACAACATAAATGACAACTATATTTGTGTATCTCGCCAGATGGAGTACACAGAAATCAAGTCTCCTAAGGAAGGTTGGGCAATCCTACTTCCGTAGTGATACTGCCTCGGAAACCCAAGGAGGGGTCGCTATGAGTCAGGGCTGACTCGAGGGCACATAACAACAACAACAACAACATCTCTGGAAGGAAAGTATGGAGAAGCTCAAAACCATCCATCAGAACAAGGCCAGGAGCCAACTTGGAACAGACCATTGCTAACTCACAAGCAAAGGTA
This sequence comes from Orycteropus afer afer, assembly GCF_000298275.1. NCBI lineage: Eukaryota > Metazoa > Chordata > Mammalia > Tubulidentata > Orycteropodidae > Orycteropus > Orycteropus afer. The sequence goes on along the minus strand of NW_006921968.1, from coordinate 51,292 downwards.
AGTTGAAGGTGAAGGAAATTAACACAAGTCCACCAGAGCCAAAATACAACCTTGGGCATATTCCACCTGAATTTGGAGACCATCTGAAGAAATCTATTTGATGCATTGAACTCCAATGACCAAAGACAAGAGAGTAGGTAAAATGAATGGAAGAAATGATGAAGTAAAATAGCTGAACAGAAGATTTCAAAAGGTTGCTCAAGGAGACAAGGTAAAGTATTATAATGAAATGTGCAAAGACCTGGAGTTAGAAAATCAAAAGGGAAGAGCACAGTCAGCATTTCTCATGCTGAAAGAACTTAAGAAAAAATTCAAGCCGTGAGGTGCAATATTGAAGGATTCTATGGGCACAATATTGGATGATGCAGGAAGCATCAAAAGAAAATGGAGTCAGTGTACCAAAAAAAAAATTGTTTGATTGTCAATCATTTCAGAGGTAGCATATATTAACAACAGATTGTGTTGAAGGAAGAAGTCTAAATTGCATTGAAGGAGTTTATGAGAAACAAGTCTGCAGGAATTGATAGAATACCTATTGAGATGTTTCAACAAATGGCCGTGAGATTAAAAGTGCTCGCTTGTTCATGCCAATAACTTTGGAAGACAGCTACCTTAGCAACTGAATTTAAGAGAGACCTATTTGTGTCCATTCCAAAGAAAGATAATCCATAATTCATAATGGAAATTATGAAAAAAATATCATTACTATCACATATAAGTAAAATTCTGCTGAAAATAATTCAAATATGATTGCAGCAGTACATCAAAAGTGAACTGCCAGAAATTCAACCTGGATTCAAAGAGGATGTGGAATGAGGGCTAAACATTAATAATGTCAAATGGATCTTGGTTGCAAGCAAAGAATACCAGAAAATATTGACTTGTGGTTAATTGACTGCAAAAGCATTTGACTGCATGGATCATAACAAATTATGAATAACATTATGAAGAATGACAATTCCAGAACACCTAATCGTGCTACCGAGAAATATGTATATAGATCAAAAGACTGTCATTGGAAAAGAATGAGGGGATTCTGCATGATTTAAGATCAGAAAAGGGGCCTCAGAGTTGTACCTTTTCCCCATAAATATACATATACAATCTGTATGCAGAGCAAATAGTCCTCAAAACTGGTCTATATGAAGAAGAATCTGGCATTGGGATAGGAGGGAGGCTCATTAACAGCTTGTCATATATGGATGACAAAGCCTTGCTTGCTGAAAGAGAAGACTTCAAGCACTTACTGATGACGATCTAAGACTACACTTTTCAATATTGATTACACCCCAACATAAAGAAAACAACAATCCTCATAAATGGGCCAATAAACATCATTATAAATGAAGAAAAGATTGAAGTTGTCAAAGATTTTATTTTACTTGGATCCACAATCAACAACCACGGAAGCAGCAGTCAAGAAACCAGACATTATATCGCACTGGGAAAATCTGTTGCAAAAGACCTCTTTAAAGTGTTAAGGAGCAAAGGTATCACTTTGAAGACTAAGGTGTGATTGACCCAAGCCATGGCATTTTTAATTGTCTCACATGCATGTGAAAGCTGGACAATGAAGAAGAAAGAGCAACAAAGAGCTGATACCTTTGAATTATAGTGTAGGCGAAGAATACTGAAAATACCATGGACTGCAAAAAGACTAAACAAATCTGTCTTGGAAGAAGTTCACCAAGAATGTTCATTAGAAGCAAAAATGGCCAGTCGTGGTCTCTAGTCCTTTGTTCATGTTATGAGGAGGGACCAATCCCTGGAGAAGGATATCATGCTTGGTCAAGTAGAGAGTCAGTGAAAAAGGGGAAGACTCTTAATGGGATGGATTGACTCATTGGCTGTAACGATGGCCTCAGATATAACAAGGTTTGTGAGCATGATGCAGGACCCAGCAGCGTTTCATTCTCTTTGTATAGGATTATCATGAGTCAAAGCTGACTTGATGGCACCTCATACCAACAAAAATGTTTAGCTGAAAGTTGATCCCTGGAGGTGAGTTCAGTTCTACACTCGAAGGGTGTCTAAGGACCACAGTCAGGGGTACCATTAGTCTCTGATCAGGCCAGTGAGTCTGGTCTTTTTCATAGTTTTATACTTTCTTCTACTTTTCTTTTCTCTCCCTCTCTCTGTCCAAGTCTTTCTCTTGAGAACCTTACCAGAGCACTCAGTAGCTGTAGCTAGATACCATCTAGTTTGTGGTCTCTAGGCAGTGGAAGCTTTGGTTCAAGTCGTCCATTAGTCTTGTTGACTAATTGTTTTATTCTTTTTCTGAGTCTTTCATTTTCTTCATTCTTCTTTGCTCAGGAGGAGGAGGAGAGAACAATAGTTGCATCTTAGGTGGTCACTCTCAATATTTTAAGACACAAGTTGCTACTCTCCTAAGTAGGATGTAGAACACTATCTTTATGGACTATATTATGCCAGTTGATCCAGTGTCTCTCACTACTGTGGCCCTAAGTCTCCAATCCCATTGAGTCATTTTGTCAAGGTATTTGGTTATAGCTAAGAAGTTTTCAGAACTTTGCTCCCTGTGAGCTCCACAATATCATGGAATATATTTATTGCATATATGCTCTGCCAAACCTATATTTACTCATGGGTATAGTCCCTTTTGTCTCTCCATATCTGTTCAGGTTGTTCTGCCTATATATCAAAGTGTATATGTTGTTTGTTATTACTGTTATTACAGGATTGTGTGTTTTGTTATTAGGTCAATCAAGACAGCTCCAAATCAGAGCAACCTTGTGTACAATAGGACAACACACTGCCCAGTCCTGTTTCATCCTCAAAATCACTTCTATGTCTGAGCCCATTGTTGCAGCCACTGTGTCAATCAATGTGATTTAGGGTATTGATCTTTTAAATAGACCGTCTACTTTACTAAGCACGATATGTCCTTCTCCAGGGACTGCTCCCTTCTAAGAACATGTCCAAAGTGCATGAGACGAAGTGTCTCCCATCATTACTTCTGACTGTACTTCTTTTAAGGCAGATTTGTTCATTCTTTTGGGAGTGCAGGTATATTTGATATTCTTCACTAACACTATAACTCGAAGGTATCATTTCTTTTTGGTCTTCCTTATTCATTTCTCAGCATTGACAAGCATATGTTGTTGTTGTTACATGCCATCGAGTCGTCTTCAACTCATAGTGACCCTATGCACAGCAGAATGAAACACCACCAGGTCCCGTGCCAGCTCCTCAACCCTTGCTATACTTGAGCCCATCGCCACAACCACTGTGTCAGTCCATCACTTTGAGGGCCTTCCCCTCTTTTGTCAACCCTCCACCTTACCAAACATGACATCCTTCTCCAGGGAGTGAGCCCTTCTGACAACATGACCAGAGTAGGTGAGATGAAGTCTGGCCATTCTCACTTCCAAGGAGCATTCCGGCTGCACTTCCTCCAAGGACAGATTTGTTAGTTCTTCTAGCAGTCCATGGTACCTTCAGCATTCTTCGCCAGGACCACAACTCAAAAGCATCAATTATTCTTTGGTCTTCCTTATTCATTGTCCAGCTCTCACATGTATATGAGGTGATTGAAAATACCATGGCTTGTGCCAGGCACACCCTTGTCCTCAAGGAGACATCTTTGCTCTTCAGCACTTAAAAGAGATACTTTGCAACAGATTTTCCCAATGCGATACGATGTCTGATATCTTGGCTGCTGCTTCCATTGGCATCGATTGTAGAAACAAGCAATGTGAAGTCTTTGACAAGCTCAGTCTTTTCTCCATTTATCATAAGGTTGCTTATAGGTCCAGTGCTGAGGTTTTTTAGTTTTCTCTATATTGAGATGTAATCCATACTGTAGATTCCAGTCTTCAGTCTTCATTAGCAAGTGTCTCAAATTATCCTCATTTTTAGCAAGCAAAGTGGTGTCATCAGCATATTGCAGGTTGTTAATGATTCTTCCTCCAATCCTGATGCCACATTTTTCTTTGTATTAGAACAGCTTCTCAGATTGTCTGATCAGCAGATAGACTGAATGAGTATGGTGAAAGGACACAACCCTGACAAACTCCCTTCTTGAATCTAAACCATGCAGTGTACCCTTGTTCTGTTCGAATGACAGCCTCCTGATCTATGTACAAGTTCCTCTTGAGAACAATTAAGTGTTCTGGAATTTCCATTCTTCTCCATGTCATCCACAATTTGTTATGATGTCCACAATCAGATGCTTTTGCATAGTTAATAAAATGCAAGTAAACATCTTTCTGGTATTCTTTGCATTGAGCCAAGATCCATCTAACATCAGCAATGATATCCCTTGTTCCACATCCTCTTCTGAATCCTGCTTGCACCTCTGGAAGTTCTCTGCCAATATACTGCTGCAACCATTTTTAAATTATTTTCAGGAAGATTTTACTTGTGTGCAATATTAATCATACTGTTCAATAATTTCCACATTCTGTGGGATCACCTTTCTTTGAAATGAGTACAAATATGGATCTCTTCCAGTTAGTTGGCCAGGTAGCTGTCTTCCAAATCTCTTGGCATAGCCAAGTGAGTGCCTCCTGGGGCATCCATTTGTTGAAATATTTCAGTGGGCATTCTGTCAATTCCTGGAGCCTTGTTCTTTGTCAATTCCTTCATTGCAGCTTCGACTTTTTCCTTCAATACCATTGGTTCTAGATCACATGCCACCTCCTGAAATGGATGAAGATCGACCAGTTCTTTTTGATAAGTGACTCTGTGCTTCCAAAAGAAATATTGGTGTATCATTCAATATTTTGCCCATAGACTCTTTCAATATTGCAACTCGAAGCTTAATTTTTTCCCTCAGTTCTTTCAGCTTGCAAAATGCTGAGCATGTTCTTCCCTTTTGGTTTTCTAGCTCCATGTCTTTGCACATTTCATTATAATATTTGGCTTTGTCTGCTCAAGCTGCTCTTTGAAATCTTCTGTTCAGCTCTTTTATCTTGTCAGTTCTTCCATTTGTTTTGGCTACTCTCCACTCAAGAGCAAGCTTCAGAGTCTCTTCTGTCATCCATTTTGGTCTTTTCTTTTTTCTTGTTTTTTTTAATGACCTCTTGCTTGCTTCATAGATGATGTTCTTGATGTCATCCCACAATTCTTCTGTTTTTTGGTCATCAGTGTTCAACACATCAAATCTATTCTTTAGATGGTCTCTAAATTTAGGAGGGATATATTCAAGGTCATATTTTCACACTCATGGACTTGTTTTAATTGTCTTCAACTTCAAGTTGAACTTGCATATGAGCAGTTTATTGTATGTTCCACAGTCAGCTCCTGGCCTGGTTTTGGCTGATGATATTGGGCTTTTTCCTTGCCTCTTACCACAAATGTAGTCAATCTGATTCTTGTGTATTCCATCTGGCAAACTCCACGTGTATAGCCACTGTTTGTGCTGTTGAGAAAAGGTATTTGCAATGAATAAGCTGTTGGTCTTGAAAAATTCTGTCTCCAACATAATTTCTGTCACCAAGGCCAAATTTTCCAACTACCGGTGATTCTTCTTTGTTTTCAACTTTTGCATTCCAGTCACCAGTGACAATTAACACATCTTGATTGCACATTTGATCAATTTCAGACTGCAGAAATTGATTAAAATCTTCAATTTCCTCATCTTTTGCTTAGGTGGTTGGTGCATAAATTTGAATCATAGGCGTATTAACTGGTCTTCCTTATAGATGTATGGATATTATCCTATCACTAACAACATTGTCCTTCAGGACAGATCTTGAAATATCCTTTGTGATAATGAATGCCACACCATTTCTTTTCAATTTGTCATTCCTGGCTTAGAAGATCATGGTTTTCTGATTCAAAATGGCCAAAACTGGTTCATTTCATCTCACTAATGCCTAGGATATCAATCTTTATGCATTCCATTTCATTTTTTTACACCTTCCAATTTTCCTAGATTTACTTCGTTCCATGTTCTGATTATTAATGGATGTTTTCAGTTGTTTCTCCTCAATTTGAGTCATGTCATGTCACCAAATGGAGGTCTCAAAAGCTTTACTTTATCCATATCAGTTGGTTCTAATCTGAAGATGCATAGCTTTCCCAGTCCTATTTTGAGAGCCTTCCATCCTAAGTGGCTCGTGGTCCTGCAGTGTATCAGACAGTGTTTCTGGGCTATTTGTACAATCGCCTAGCAATGTAACATTGTTTCTCTGCTGTTCATAAGGTTTTCCCTGGCCAATTCTTTGAGAAGTGGAAAGCCTCCTCCTTCTTCCTAGTCTGTTTCAGACGGCAAGCCTCACCAAAACCTGTGCACCATGTGCAATTCCACTGCATTCGAAAGACTGGTGGCACAGCCTGAAGCCTCACAGCAATACACTACCAGAGCATGACAAACTGACAAAGTTTGTCTCCCTTAGCTGTCCAAAACCTCTCCACCCTCCCCTTACCAAGATCCCTGCCTCTTGCTTACTTTGTCCTTTCCTTTCTGCTCTACTATTCCTGCCACTTGGGGGTTGGGGTCTGTGTCATTCCCCTTAACTGCATCCCTCTACCTCTTGCTCACTCTGTCCTGGACACCCTGGCTTTCTTTTCCTTTCCCCTCTGCTTTTCCTGCCACTAGGGGGGTTGTGGACTGGGTCCCTTCCCTTACCTGGATCCCTCTGCCACTTGCTCTCTCTCTCCTGGATGCCCAGGCTTCCCTTTCCTTTCCAGTAAACATATGAGGTGATTGAAAATACCATGACTTGGGCCAGGCTCACCTTAATCTTCAAAGTGGTATCTTTCCTCTTTAGCACTTTAAAGAGACCTTTTGCAGAAGATTTGTCCAGTGCAATGTGTTATCTTATTTCTTGACTATTGTTTTTATGACCATTGATTGCGGATCCAAGTAAAATGAAATCTTTGAAAACTTCAAACTTTTCTCCATTTATTGTGATGTTGCTTGTTGGTCCAGTTGTGAGGATTTTTGTTTTCTTTATTTTGAGGTGTAATTCATACTGAAGGCTATAGTCTTTGATCTTTATCAGTAAGTACTTCAGGTCATCATCATTTTCAGCAAGAAAGGTTGTGTCATCTGCATATCATGGTTGTTAATGAGTCTTTCTCCAAACTTGATACTACATTGTTCTTCATATAGTCCAGCTTCTCAGATTACCTGCTCAGCATACAGATTGAATAAGTATGGTGAAAGGATACAACCCCGATGCATACTTTTTCAATTTTAAGCCATGCAGTGTCCTTTTGTTCTGTTCAAATATTTGCCTCTTTGTCTATTTTTAGGTTCCTTATGAGGAGACATGAGTGGTCAGGAATTCCCATTCTTTGCAACGGTATCCATGATTTGTTAAAATCTACACAATGTAATGCCTTTCCATGGTCAATAAAACACATGGGAGGAAGACTGAGCAATCTACTTCTGTAAAGATTTAACACCTCAGAAACCCAAAGATGGTCATTATGAATTGCAATCAACTCAATGGCAATGAGTTTGGTTTCTGGTTTTAAACATCTTTCTGGTGTTCTCTGGCATTATGTGTGATGCTCTATAATTTCAGGTGGGATATGCTTAAAGTTGTACTTTGGATCTCCTGGACTTGTTTAATTTTTTTCAGCTTCAACTTCAACTTGCATATGAGCAATTGATGGTCCATTCTGCACTTAGTTCCTTGCCTTGTTCTGACAATATTGAGATATTGAGCCTCTCCATCACCTCTTTCCCACATGGAGTTTATTTGATTTCTTTGTATTACATCTGGCACAATCCATGTGTATGGTTGCCATTTAAGTTGTTGACAAAAGATATTTCCAATGAATATTTTATCTTACAAAATTTTATCATGCCATCTCCAGCTCCAATTCAATCACCAAGTCTGTATATTCCAACTCCTCATCCTTGTTTTTTCCAATCAATGTTGTTGTTGTTAGGTGCCATCGAGTCATTTCCGACTCATAGCAACCCCATGCACAGCAGAATGAAACACTGCCTGATCCTGTGCCAGCTCCTTTATCCATGCTATACGTGAGCTCATCATCACAACCACCATGTCAATTCATCTCATTGAAGGCCACCCCCTCTTTCTTTAACCCTCCACCCTACCAAGTATGACATCCCTCTCCAGAGAATTGTCCCTTCTGACAACATGACCAAAGTAGGCGAGACGCAGTCTGGCCATTCTCGCTTCTAAGGAGCATTTCAGATACACTTCCTCCAGGACACACCTGTTAGTTCTTTAGTGGTCCATGGTACTTTCAGTATTCTGTGCCAGCACCACAACTCAAAAGCATCAACTCTTCTTCTGTCTTCCTTATTCATTGTCCAGCTCTCACATGCGTATGAGGCAATTGGAAATATCATGGCTTGTGTCAGGCGCACCTTAGTCCTCAAGGAGATATCCTTGCTCCTCAGCACTTGAAACAGTTCCTTCACAGTTGACT
>NW_006921968.1:25734-42233 GCF_000298275.1 Orycteropus afer afer | reverse complement strand
ATTCTTTGCCTTGAGCCAAGATCCATCTGACAGCTATGATATCCCTTGTTCCACATCCTCTTCTGAATCCAGCTTGCACCTCTGGAAGTTCTTTGTCAATATACTGCTGCAATCGTTTTGAAATATCTTCAGTAGGATCTTACTTGCATGCGATATTAATGATATTGTTCTATAATTTCCACAATCTGCGGGATCACCTTTCTTTGGAATGGGTACAAATATAGATCTCTTCCAGTCAGTTGACCAGGTGGTTGTCTTCCAATTCTCTTGGCATAACCAAGTGAGTGCTTCCAATGGGGCATCCATTTGTTGAAATGTCTCAACAGGTATTCCATCAATTCCCAGAGCCGTTTTCTTCGCCAAATCTTTTATTGCAGCTTTGACTTCTTCCTTCAGTATAATTGGTTCTCCATCATATGCCACTTCCTGAAACTGATGAAGATTGACCAGTTCTTTTTGGTACAGTGACTCTGTGTATTCCTGCCATCTTCTCTAGATCTTTCCTGCATCATTCAATATTTTGCCCATAGAATCTCTCAATATTGTGACTTGAGGCTTAAATTTTTTCTTTAATTCTTTCAGCTCGAGAAATGCCAAGCGTGTTCTTCCCTTTTGGTTTTCTAACTCCAGGTCTTTGCACATTTCATTATAGTAATTGGCTTTGTCTGCTCGAGCTGCTCTTTGAAATCTTCTGTTCAGTTGTTTTATCTTGTCATTTCTTCCATTGGCTTTAGCTACTCTCTGCTCAAGGGCAGATTTCAGAGTCTCTTCTGTTATCCATTTTGGTCTTCTTTTCTCATCTTTTTAGTGATCTCTTGCTTTCTTCATGCATAATGTTCTTGATATCTTCCCACAATTCTTCTGGTTTTCGGTCATTGGTGTTCAATGCATCAAATCTATTCTTTAGATGATCTCTAAATTCAGGAGGGATATATTCAAGATCTTACTTTGGTTCTCTTGGACTAGTTTTAACTGTCTTTAACGTCAAGTTGAACTTGTATATGAGCAGTTGATGGTTTTCTCCATAATCAGCTCCTGGCCTGGTTTTGGCTGAAGATATTGAGCTTTTTCAATGACTCTCACCACAGATGTAGTCAATCTGATTCCTGTGTGTTCCATCTGGTGAAGTCTACATGTAGAGCCACCGTTTGTTTTGTTGAAAAAAGGTGTTTGCAATGAACAAGTCCTTGGTCTTGCAAAATTCTACTATGAGAGTTCCAGCATTATTTCTGTCACCAAGGCCAAATTTTCCAACTACCGGTGAGTCTTCTTTTTTTCCAACTTTTGCATTCCAATCACCAGTGATAATTGACACATCCTGATTGCATGTTTGGTCAATTTCAGACTGTAGAAGCTGATAAAATTCTTCAATTTCCTCATGTCTGGCTTTAGTGGTTGGGGCATAAATTTGAATAACAGTCATATTAATGGGTCTTCCTTATAGGCATGTGGATATTATCCTATCACTGACAGCATTGTACTTCAGGACAGATTTTGAAACATCCTTTGTGATGATGAATGCCACACCATTCCTCTTCAAACTGTCATTCCCGGCATAGTAGATCACCTGCTTGCCTGATTCAAATGGCCAAAACCAGTCCATGTCAGCTCACTAATGCTGAGGATATGAATTTTCATGTGTTCCATTCATTTTTACAACTTCCAATTTTCCTAGATTCATACTTCATACATTCCATATTCCGATGATTAGTGGATATCTGCGGTTGTTTCTCCTCAATTTGAGTGGTGCCTCATCAGCAAATGGAGGTCTTGAAAGCTTTACCTTATCCATATAAGTAACGCTGTGTTTAATCTGATAATGCAGCTCTTTCCTAGTCCTATGTTGAGAGCCTTCTAACCTAACCAGACTATTCATAAAGTTGTGTGGTAATGTATCAGACAGTGTTTCTTCACTATTCATAAGGTTTTCCCAGGCCAATTCTTTGAGAAGTGGATGGCCTCCTCCTTCTTCCTAGTCTGTCTCAGTCTGTAAGCTGGGTTGATACCTGTGTACCATCTGCATCCCACTGGGTTTGAAACACCAGTGGCTCAGCCCCAAAACTCGCATCAACACATCACCATAGTAGGAGAAACCAACCGACAGACAAGTTTGTCTCCCTGTTGGAAACCTGTCGTACCACACTTACCTGGGTCCCTGCGGGTGACTACTCCTCTGTCCATGTTCTTGGGCTCTTTAATCCCCTTTCTCCTGCTCTCCTGCCCTGCTGCTTTGGGTGTGCCTGGGCTCCGTCTCCTCACCTGAGGCTGACCGCCCCTCTGTCCAGGTTCCTAGGCCTTTTAATCCCCTTTCTCCCACTTTGCCACCCTGCCGCTTTGGACATTCCTGGGTTCCCTCTCCTCAACTGGATCCCTGCAGCTGATTAGTAATTACCAATGCATCTGGATTGCACAAGGAACTCTTGTGGTGCACTATATAGGTATTTGGCTGCTAAGGTTTGAACCCACCAACCTCTCTGCTGAAGAAATATGAGGCAGTCTAATTCTGGAAAGATTACAGCCTTGGAAACCTAATGGAGTTGCTATGAATCAAAATTGACTTAATGGCAGTGAGTTTAGTTTTTGGTTTCTTGATTGCATTGATCAAATTCAGAATGCAGAAGTTTGTAAAAATATTCAATTTCTTCATACGACTTTAAAAGAAAATACAATCTCTCTGTTTCCTCTCATTCACACTACCTGATTTCAAAATATTGTGTGGAGGTACAGTGATTAAAACAGTGTGAAGCTGATGAAGAGATAGAAACACAGGCCAATTGAAAAGAACAGAAAGTCCAGGTGTAAACATATATGTATACAGTCAATTATTTTCAACAAAGTTGGACTGGCAATTCAGGGGGAAAAAAGGTGCAGAAACTATGGGGCATCATCTGCGTATAATAAAAAGGTGCAGAAGAACCTAGAGCCATCCCTCAGATCATACAGAACAGGTCATAGACTTACCTGTAAAACAACAGAACGTATAGGAAGAGACATGGGAAAAACAATCTCTGAGAACTTGGGTTATGCAAAGATTTCTCAGATAGGACATCAGTATTCCAACCAGTAAAAATGTAACATGTTAGGTTGCCAATAAGTTGTTTCTGTGACTTTCTCATCATTGGAATTATTAATTTTTAATAATTATTAATAATTATTTTAATAATTTTAATAATTATTAATTATTAATTTTATAAAATTTATATACGATCTAGTAATAATATTTAATTTAGAAAAAAAAAATCCAAAAAAATTCTTTATGAAATGAGGCTAAAAAGAGCACTTAGAGATAAACTGATCATCTTTATTTGTTTTATTATTTTCAAATATCAAATTAAATGTACTAAGAATTTCTAGTTAAGAGTTTAACAGATTATGAGTTAAGATTAAGGAAATCATGCTGTGAAAGTAATTTGCCAAAGGCAAAAATTAGTGAAGTAGAATATAAATAATAGCAGGCATTAGTAAAAAATATCCAACATAACACTAATGAAGTCAAGCTATCTTTTTTTTTTTTTTTTTCCCTCAAGAGAAAAAGGATAAAGGAAATGTTGAAGGTAGGGGTGTAATGCCAGTCATAGAGGGTCAGTGGTTACTAGGGCAGTTCTTCAAATGGCACATATGATCATTTACTGTCATTTCAATAGAGATCGAAGAGGCATTGCACATATTCCACATCCTTTAGGAAATGAGAGGTAGGAATTTCCTTAGCTTGACATTGCTTATTACTTCTATGTGTGCAAAGTACCAAAATCTTACTTAAGAATTAAACTGGAGTTATTTCTATCAAAGTACAAACAATTAAAAAGTTGATTATCCTCTTTATCACTCATTCTTCTAAGATTTATAAATAATCACATACTAAAAAGTCAAAAATAACATGTCAGTACGTGTAGGTGTCCTGGGAATACACCTTAAAAACTACTGGAAAATGGGTGAACATAGTTAAAATAAGGAAAATTTCATTCAGGTGACTAAGAATATTAAAAGTAATCTCACAAAATCAAGAGTTTCCTTAATACCATATATTTCTATTTGAACCAATCTAAAGGTGTCCAAAGATTCCATTCAAAATAGCCTCAACAGTATAAGACTACCTGGGAATAAATTCAACCAAAATTAGAAAAAAAATCTCATGAAGAAAATTTCAAATCTCATCTGAAAGGTCAGTACTTTTAAAATAAATCAAGAGCTTTGGTGTGCTTTAAACTAGTAAAAGTATGCTCTAAAATAGTATAGACATGAAAAACAATTCTTTCATTTTAAGCTTAAAATTTAATTCCAAATAAACGAAATACTTTTTATTCGTTCCCTTTAGAATGTGATTTTACAAGTCATCTATAAAATACAAATACAAAAAGCAAAACAAGAACAAAACCTAAACAAAATGGTTCAGAGCTGGTGACAGGTTCCACTCCGTCATCAGGGAGTGCTTTGCTGATATAAGAAATGAGGGTGGAAGGGACAGAGGAAATGAGGGGGAACATATATTGTCCCTTCTCTAATACTTTTAGAGAGATGATTCTTATGCCTGCTTATGGTTTTCTAACAAACTACACTGGAACAACGTGTCATTTATTTTTGAACAAAACATATTTTATACAGTCTTGCAAAATGTGTTTCAGCTGGAATATCAATGAACCATAAGGATGAGGTTACTATACATCAGGTTCCAGGGTCAGAAAGAAGTTGCTAAATTTAAATTCATAGGGAAAAAGACCCTTCAGAAATATCCTGATAGATTTGGCTAAGTAATTTTTAATTTTTGAACCTGAAAACAATGCGGTAATCAAAAAGAGAAAGGCAGTGCCCATATTTGCCAGAAAGGGAGGAAGAAAGATGAACAAATTCACTGTTTCTGTCATCTCATTATGCAAGCTAAAAAGGCAAACACAAAGGGTCTGTTGTTGGAGACTCTAGAAAGAACTGACCACAGGGGCCTGAGCTGACCCCAACACACACACGTGCACATGCAACCCCCACACATGCACACACATGCCAACATGCATACCCATGTGTGGACTCACACATGTAAACACAGCAGCACCTGCACATCCACACACAAGCACGTGTGCACACATGCACCACAGACACAAGTCATTCTTCCCAGGTAAACATTGCTCCCTCTTAGGGACCGCTGATCCCAGGTCAATGGATCCCAAGTACCCCGACTGCTTTGCAGAGACAGATGGGTAGATTGTCCTGTGCATGGTCTTTCCACATTAGTTTTGTGCTCATTTGCTTTGGACAAGCTCTTCTCTTAATAAGAAGTCAAAGAATTATTTTTTGAGCTCTGAACTCAGGAAGTTTTCAGTGCCAGTCATTTTGCACTTACTTCATTTGTTGTGAGAAAAACAATATGGACAACGTGTGTGTGTGTGTATCTGTGTGTGTCTGTGTGACTTTATGTGTGTGTATTTGGTGAGAGAAAGGGAGTGAGTGAGGGAGAGAGGAGACTGACTGAGGGAAGTATTCCAAAATTGTAATTACATTTAGCTTGGATATGGTTGATGACAAAATTATGGATGACTGTTACTATCATTTGCAATAAAAATGTCTTGTCAATTTCAATATCACTTCAATATATATCTTGTCTATTGACAAGAAGTCAGAAGGAACAATGATTGCTCGTACAATTAGGACAAGATTCAATGAACAATACACAAGGCATGAACGTGGACTTTGTCCTAGTGACCCTGTGGTAACGTGCAACTCCTGCCAAGAAGAGCACTCGACTCGAGTGCCAGGACTTTGAAATCTGTGAGGAGAGACAAGAAATCCACAGGATTTTCAAAGACTTTAGAAAAATATCGTTTGTATAGTGGTGAAAGAGAAAGATCATTATAAGTCTAGAATTGCATTTTAAACCTCCAAATATTGAATTTGCTTTGGCTTCCAACACTGTATGTCTAAGAGTCTAGATTTTCCACAAAATTCTTTCTGGGCCTACATTCCATTTTGAGTACAGACCATCACAGTTTCATGCATATGACCCTATAAATATTAATATCTGGTCGAGGGGAGAGTAGTGAAGGGAAAAGGACCATTCAACTGAGAAACAAAAGGAACGGCCGGATTCCCCAGTTCTATCATTAACCAGCTGTAGGAGCTGGCGGGGTGTGACATTTAACTCCTGGGCTGCAGTTTCCTGAAATATACAATTTGGAAACAAGGTTTAGATCTTTCCAAACCTCAAATCTGAGAACTAGGGGCACACAGGTTATGGGTAAGTTAGAATATTCACCAGGGCCGTTATGCGAAGCATCTGTGGCAAGGAAAGCCATATTCTCCCTGCATTCCCACTAACCAGTATTCTGGGACCGGTTCCCTACTGCTGTGGGATAGAAATGGAACTCCACAGTGAAAGTGTAACTTGAAAGAATTGATGTGGTTCACTGGGTAATGATTGCCACGTTTTCCACGGCTTATTAAAGATCCATTTCTCTGGTTTTATTAGGTGTTTCAGAATATGTCGGAGGGTTTTTCCTTGAGTATTTTTTATTTTTTAATCCTCCTTTCAGTGACATGATATTCTTATGTTTCAGTGGGCAAAGTGGAACTAACATCAGAAAACGAAAATTTCCAAAACACAGTTCTTTTACTGCTTATTTCACACAGGGCGATTGAAGAAAAACTAATCCTGCATTATTTTTGTAAATGACTATTCCTTTGAAATGAAGTATACATTTACCTTTGTTGATACTTACAAATATATATATATGTATATATATGTATATGTGTATATATATGTATATGTATATAGGTTAGCTTATCACTGCTCTAACTCTAGCTCAATGAAACACATCTGCAGTAGAGTTGACACTAACGCATATATACAGATACAGAGGACATGCCATTTTCTGTCCTTGCCTGTTTTACCACTGTAAATCTCACTTGGCTCCTGGCCAGACACTTTAAGAACCAGCAAAACTTTCAGTGAAATAATTTTGTCTTCCTTTGTGAGCGGCACGGATTCCGAAGGCATCTTGTCAGCAGGAAATGAGCCGGGCCTGAGTCTGGCCAAGATGGCTGGCCTGCAAAGGGCAGCGACTGGGCCGCACTTCTCCGAGTCAGACAGTGGGTGGCAGTATAAGATAACGTTTGTACCTCGAACGTGGAGCCCGATAGCCTGTGGGAATCAAATCTTCTAACAATTGCAACCAATAAAAATCATCTTTTCCTCTTAATTATTGCTAAGTGAGTATCTCCTGGTTTAGCACTCAGATAGCAAAGCGGATTACTAAACAGACAACCAACATTTCTTGAGTGCGGAGGTTCCCGGGCCTGAGATGAAGGTACCTTACCTGTGCATCAGAGCTCGCCTGGCACAGATGCCTACTGTTGGAACGACGCACATGCTGAAACTCACAAAGGGTAACAGCTTCCCCTCAGACCGTCATGGTTCTCCAAGCCGTGGCTGGATTCGGGGCGGGGCAGGGGGTGACAACCCCTTTACAGGATTGATTCTTACATTCAATTAACGTCGGTAGAGGCCGCATTAGTGGAGACTCTGATACTCAGGCCATCACTTCAAGTGCGTAAAACACAGAAGCAGCCAGAACATGAAAAGAACGGAGACCGGTAAGCAAGAGTGGACCTTCCAGCTGCTGCAACGCTATTGCTGCTTGGGGTGACATCAGACTGGCTGCAAAGGGACCCACGTCCAGAGAGGAGGAAGATGGGGTTCTGCTGCAAACAACATTCCTCAACTGAGAAAAGGAATGTAGGGGCTCTTTCCAAGATAGAGCTTGTTTATCCGTAAAGGTAAAGTTGATTTGTCTTTAAAAGAGACTCAAATGATTGAAAAAAATACCCTCCACAGAGGCATATTGTGTCTAGCTTACCTGCTGCTGAGGGCGTCCACTCGGAGTAGCACTGCACTGGAATCCACAGGCTTTGCTTGGAGGTGGACATCACCGCAATGTTACCAGCATCTTCTGTTAGGCAAGCAAATGAACAGACAAGGAAAACCAAACAATAGAAACCTCGGGTATAAACAACCAGTGCATGCTTGGTTGCCCATATAATATGTGCAGGTCCGTAGATTCCCATTCCATTTTCATGCCAAGTCCACGCTGTCGATGCATATGTCTGCTGTGCATATGGAAACACTCCTTTGAAGAAGGCTTCATGTTGCCAACAGAAGAGGAAACACAAAACGAAACAAACCAAGGATCAAGTCAAAAAGACTGCCTCAGCAGCTCTTGCATATGTGCATGCTGGAGAGAATCAAAAGAAAACTATGCATTCAAGTCATGGTTTCAGTCACGAGCATCACTTTTGTGTGGGAGCTGGAATGAATAGTATCCTCATTGGCTTGGTTGTCTGATGGCGTTCGTAGGACTTTGTCGAAGACCAACTTCATTGGTGCTTGTTTGACATAACATTGCACAAATTTAAAGAGTCCGTGTGATGAATTTTGACACAAGTACTTGACCAGGAAACCACCACCACAATCAAGATCATAGACATATTGATTATCCCCAAAAATGCCATGGAAATCTCTTTCCCCATTCTTCCTTCTACCCCCTTCCTTAGGCAACCAGTAATCTGCTGTCTATAATAGGTTTGAGTTTGCATTTCATAGAGATTTATGTAATAGTATTGATGCAACAGACACTTTTTCTGGCTTCTTCCTCTCAGCATAACTATTATGAGATCCATCCATGTTGAAGCATGTGCCAACAGGCCCTTCCTTTTAATCATGGAATAGTGCTCTACTGTGTGAATGTACCACGCACACCGACTGCTGTCCAGTCCATTCCGACGTGTAGGAACCCTACGGGACAGAGTGGAACTGCCCCCAGGGTTTCCAAAGCTGTCAATCTTTACAGAAACAGACTCCCTCATCTTACCCCTGCAGAGCCACTGGGGGGTTCGAACAAGGACCTTTTGGTTAGCAGCCCAGCACTTTAACCACACTGCCACCAGAGATGTTTGAATATGCCACAGGTACATGAAAATTGGACTTGTTTGTAGTTGTTGGCTATTACTAATAACTCAGAAAACTCACTGCCGTAGAGTTGGATCCGACTCTAGGTGACCCCTCCGTGGGTTTCCGAGGCAGTATCTCTACGGAAGTAGATCGCCCCATCTTCTTTCTGAGGAGTGGCTGGTGGGTTTGAAGCCAGTCTTCTGGTTAGCAGTCAAATGCCTTAGGCACTGTGCCACCAGAGCTCCCAAATATGATTTGCACATCTGTTCGTGGACATGGGCTTTCATTCTCCCCAAGTAAATACTTCACCGTGGAATGGTTAGATTACTTGGGAGACGCTTGTTTAATATTTGAAGAAATTTCCGAACAGTTCTGCTGTCAGCATGTGAATTTCCCAGTTTGTCCATATGTTCTCTAACACTTGGTGTGTTTAGTCTTTTCAAAGGTCAGCAGTTCTAACAGGTGTGGGGCGGGGGCATCACTGGGATTTTCAGTTAGTTGCCTTTCTCTGCTGACGCGGGACGCCACGCATCGTTCTCTGCTGACGCGTTAGGCCGGAATCTTTTCACGTGTGCTCCTTTGCTGCCTCTGTATCTTTTTCTTATTTCACTCATTTTCAAATTGTGTTCTTTGTTTCTTTAAAGTTGTTTTGGGGGTTTTTTGTACATTATTAATAAATGCGTTTATCAGACATGATTTATACTTATTTTTTCTAGTTTGTGGCTGTGTTCTTATTTTCTTAAAAATACCCTTTGAAAAGAAGCATTTTTAATTTAATTTTTATCAAGTTCAATTTGATGATTTATTAAGAAAAAATGCTGTGAATTTAGATTAATTCAATGTATTATTTTATGTATTGGGCTTTTGATATCAAGATAAAACATATTTACTAAACCCAAGGTCCCAACTTATGTTTTCTTCCAGAGGTCTTATAGTACCATGTTTTATTTTTAGTTTTAAATCCATTTTAAATCAATTATTGTATATAATATTAGGTATAGATCAAATTATTGTTTTATTTTTCAAATGGATACAAAATCATTCCAAAAACAGTGGTTGAAAACACTACCGTGTCATCACCAAATTGCTTGCCACTTTAGTTAAGAATCATTTGTCCACGTAGGCATGGGGCTATCTCTATTCTCTACTTGGTTTCGTGGCTCTATTGGTGCATTTTGATGCCAATACTGCACTGTCTTGTTTAATGTAGCATTTGAATCATAATATGTTATTCCTCAAATTTGTTCTTTTTCAGTCTCTGTATGAATTTTAGAAGCAGTTTGCCAATTTACTTTAAAGAAAGTCTATTGAGACTTCAGAGCCAAGTTAAATATTTAGTTCACATTTGGAAAGAATAGATATCTTCATCCTGAGTCTTGCAAACCACTACATCTCTCTGTTTATTGAGATTGCTTTACAGTTCCCTCGGTGATGTTTCGTGGTTTCCCGTGTACAAGTTTTGCAATTATCTTATCAAAGTATATATTTTTTTTGTTAAAATGGAATTAATTTTCAAATTTCAACTTCAAATTATACAGTGCTGACGTGTAGAAATACAAATAATATTACTTATTAATCTTAAATTCTAGAAACTTGTTGGAGCCACATAGTAGTTTCTGCAGCTTTTAGGATATTTCATGAGATTTTCTGTACAGATAAAAATGTCATATTCGAATAAAGATGGTTGTACTTCATTCTCTCTAATGCTGATGTTTTTGATTTCCTTTCCCTATTCTATTGCCCTAGCTAGATTCTTTAATGTGGTATTGAATAGAATGCATGAGAATAGACATACTTATCTTCTTCCTGATCTTTGTGGGGAAAATTAAGCTTAGCACCATTAAGTAGGAGGTTAGATACAGATTTTTGCAGATGATCTGCTCTCATGGTGTAGTGCCTAAGGCATTTGACTGCTCACTCGAAGGCTGTGGTTCAAACCCACCAGCCACTCCTCAGAATCTATTTCCATAGAGATACTGTTCCGGTTACCTGGTACCACTCTGACAGGAAATATACCACAAAAGGGATGGCCTTATCAAAGAGGAGTTCATTCTTAAAATTTGGAAGCTTTCAATCTGAGTTCAAAGTGCCAGGCTCTAAGAGTTGTGTGAAAGCCCCTCAACCTTGGGCTTCAGCTCTGCCTCTTGTTCCCAGCCCACTGAAGCTAGAGGCATCTCTTCACTCAGGCAGCTACTGGTTCCTGAGGCTAACAAGCCCAAGGTCGACAAATAAAAAGGCACAGTCCTGATATTACCAAACCAAATGCAGGCCATTAATTCAAGTCCATTGAAAGTCCCAAGGTCAGCAGAGCATAGGAGGCTGCTGAACAATGACAATGGCATGGCTACGTGCCGGTTCACGCGTGCATAAACTAGAGGCCATCCCCAAAGCTGTTTCTTATATATGGGAAGCAGAACACATTCCTAAAGCAGCTTACTCAGCTGCTTGTGGTAGGTCCCATCATGGAGTTGATTGTCAGTCTCATCACAGGGAATAACTACCACCAGCTGCCCAGCCACTCAACCAGGCCCAGACAAGCTGACATACAAACATAACCATCACAGATACTGCCTCGGAAACCCAAGGAGGGCTCACTGTGAGTTGAATCAAGTTGATGACAGTGAGTCCTTCTTCAGATTAGTGATATTTGCCTCTGCTGTTTCATTTATGAGAGTGTGTGCAGGAATGGATTTAGATTTTTTTCAAATAATTTTCTGCATTTATTGAGATGACAATATCATCTTCATAGAGTTGTCAGGCTTTTAGTAGGAGCTCTGGTGGCATAGCGCCTAAGGCATTTAACTGCTAACCAGAAGGCTGGTGGTTCAACTCCACCAGCCACTCCTTGGAAGGAAGGTTGGACAATCTACTCAGGCTTTTAGTATGATAAACATATGTATCCATGGATTGATATTGGAGGGTTAAATCAAACTGAATTCCTGGGGTAAACCCTCCTTGGTCATGAGTATCATCATATTTACATTTTGTAGAGCTTTGTTTTCTAAAATTTTGTTGAGAATATTTGCACCTGTATTTATGAGAGATATCGGACTGCAGTGTATTTTGTTTGTTTATTTGTTAATATTTATTGTGATTTGGGTGCAAATTTACAAAGCAGATTCATTTTACTCTCAACAGTTCATAGTTCATCCACATTTGGTTTCACAGCAATTACAATTCCGACAATAAACAGCTCTCCTTCCGTCTCCTCCCCGTGACTACCCTTTCCCTGTGGACTTGTCTATGCAGCCCTGTGTGCCCAGCTTTCCTCTGATGCAAATACTGCCCTTCTGACCTCTCGGGGTTGGATGACGGATCTGAGGGGTTCATCTCCCTGCGTAGGTGTTCTGCTTGTAGGTCTTTCTACTGTTTGCTTGGTAGCTAATCCACAGAAGTGCGTCCAGTTCCAGGGCCAGAAGATTTCCCGGGCCCATAGTCTCAGGGGTTTCACCAGTCTGACCAATTCTGTCCATTTTCCTGTTTTTTAATTTTGTTCCCCATTTTCCCTCCCACTCTATTCAGGATCAACAATTTTGATTCCTGTCCTAGTGGTTGTTTTTGGTAGCTGGGGACCAGCTAGTTCTTCTGACTCAAGGTTCCCATATGATTTTGATTTTTTTCACTCTTCTTTGCTCCAGATAAAGGGAGACCAATAGTTCTTACTATAAAGTAAGTCAGGTGTTTTTTATGATTTCAAATTTTGTTCTACATTTTATTTTTGCTCCTCTCTTCCTACAACTTTCTATTGTGATCCCTTGTAGTAGTCAGTGTGGTAGCTGGGCACTATCTAGTTCTTCCAGTCCCAGGGTAGGGAAGGCTACGGTTCACATCATCTGTTAGGTTTTTTTTATTATTATTATTATTTTTATTTTTATTGTGCTTTGGGTGCAAATTTAGAGAGCAGAATTTCTTTACATTCAACAGTTCATGTTCATTTTGTTTCAGTCCCCGATTACCCTCCCCAACCCTAACCCGCTCTCCTCCTCTCCCTTCCCTGTGACCCTGCCTCCCTGTGCCCTTCTTAGCTTTGGGCTCCTGTCTGTCCAGTTTCCCTCCATGTGAATGCTGCCCCTCTGGTGCCCCATGGACGATTGCTCCAAGGGGTGTATCTCCATAGAGTAGGTGGGTGGAGCACCCTGAGTTGGCTGTTCTGCATGTAAGTCTTACTACTGTTGGGTTGAGAGCCAGCCCTTGGGAATGAGTCTTATCCCAGGCCTAAAAAGTATCCCAGGGCCATAGTCTTTGGGGTCCCACCAGACTCCAAACCAAGTAATTCTGGTTGTTTTTGTGCTTTTGGGTTTTGTTCCATGTTTTTCCTTGCACTTTATCCAGGATCTCCAGTTTTGATCCCTTCCAGAGTGGTTGACATTGGTAGCCAGGCACCATCTAGTACTTCTGGACTCGAGGTCCATCATATCCTAGGGCTGATTGTTCCAAAATGCCTTTGGTTTTCTTTATTCTTCTTTACTTCAGATGAGAGGAGACCATTAGCTGCATCTTAGATGGCCTCTTGAAACTTTGAAGACCCCAATCTCTACTCACCAAAGTAAGTTGTGGAATAAGATTTTTATGTATTATGTTGTAGCAGTTGAGCCTGGTGTCCCCAAATGCTATGGTCCTGAGTTGGCAGATGCAGCGGTTCTCTCTCCCAAGAGTTTGGCTATCTCTGAGGGATTACTCCAAGTCCGTCTTCTGTTGATTCTGTCTATGGGTGCTTTTAAGATTTTCTTGTAATCATTGGTTTTGAGGAATTGTCTTTATATGTTTCTCGTGTTTGGTGTTTGCTGAGATTCGTAGATCTGTAAGAATATAGTATTTATTACATTTGCAAAATATTTGTCATTTTTTCTTCAAATATATTTTCTCTCTGTAGAAAATATATTTGTGCCTCGTAGTCTTCACATGCATGTGCTGATCTCCAGAATTCTCTCTTTGGGAAGCTCTCTCCTCTCTGGTCTGTGATCAATAATCCTGGCCTTTCCATGTAGTCCCACATCTGGTTTATCACACTGGCCTCTTTCAATGTCTGCTGAGGTTGCCACTGCCTGCATCACAGCCTGGGCATCCTCTCGGGGAAGTAAGCTTGGACTCCCACAGGGCTCACCTGGACTGTTCCTTTCAGGGATCTTTGTCCTTTTCCTGGCACACAGTGTCTTGGATGTCATCGTTTCATGTATTTTGTCCATTTGGGGAATTGTTTTAAGTGGTGGAAGGGTGAACCTAGTCCATGTTACTCCATTTTGGTCAGAAATACAAGGATAATACAATTTATTATTATTTGTAAGTGGATAAAGGGTTTGAGTTATTCCATTTGGCTTTTCTAAACTATTGAGCCTATCTAGCTCCAACCCATCAGCCACTTCTTGGAAGGAAGACTCGGCAATCCACTGCCCTAGAGATACCACCTGGGAAATGCAAGGATGGGTCGCTATGAGTCGGGATTGACTCGATGACAGAGTTTGGTTGGTTTTGGTAGTTCTCACCTCACTAGACCTTCACTCCTTTCTGATGATCATTGCTTCTCCTCAGAGCCTCATAAGAGCCCCTGCTTTTAGGATAATTTGGATTGAGCAGGAGACATTTAAATAGCTGAAAAATGTCTAGTATTGGCATCGAGTAATTTTTCCTACTGCTTATTTTTGTCTTACATCTATAGGTTTGTTTCTATTTTATTTTGAAAGTCTGTTTCACTCACTATATCACATTTCTGTCAAAAGAAGCAAGCAAATATATAAGAAGAACAAGGAAGGGTGAGCTAGATGCATAGACCAAGTCCTCATTTTCAGGTATATCTATTCTTACAGTTGGTTCTCTTCCCACTTAAGTGTCACTGGGTCTTTGCCTTCATAAGCTATTCAGAATCTAATTTTCTATGGACCAGCATCTTACTCTGTCTTTTCAGTTGCTCTGAGTCTTCATGGCAGAACTTGAAGTCCAAGAGTGTGGTAACAAGTACCAAGGCATGTCAAAGTGCAAGGAGTGAGATGCAGAAAATGTAACCAGGAAGCAACACTCTACCTACTCTACCTCTACTTCCTCCCCTCAGGTGAGGGTCCCTCCTCAGTCATGATGGCTCCACAATGAAGGTCTGAATATCTCATGGATTTGCAGAGGATGTCAATTTAGGACTATATGTTACCCTTTCATAAAAGGGGAAAAAGAATATACAGATCCCATTTGTGTATCACGGATTGATTGTGGGCCACACCCAGACTCTGGAAATATAATTTTGCTCATCTGAGATATTTTACCCTTAAACTGTAGACCCCAAAAGAAAGAACTATTTAAAAAGGAAACAACTTTTTATTGTGATTTGGGTGAAATTTTAAAGAGCATGTTTGTTTTCCATTCAACAGTTCATACATATTTTGTTTCATGACACTCATTACGATCCCCCCAATGTAATAGCACTTTCCCTACTTCCTCCCTGTGGTTACCCTTTCCCTGTGTCCTTCTTTTCTATGTGTTCCTGTCCCCCTAGATTACTCCCTGCACAAATGCTGCTCTTTTGATCTCCCATGGTTGGCTGTTCTACAAAGTGCATCTTTGGGGTGTAATTGTTCAGGTCCTAGGCCTCTCTATTATTTGAGTGAGAGTTAAGCCATAGCAGTGAGTTCGATTTCAGGTATAAATGTTGACTAGAGGCCATTGTCTCAGGGGTTTAGCCAGTGTCTGTCCAGCTAATAACCCTGGTCTTTTTTATGCTTTAGAATTTTGTCTCACAGTTTTCTCCCACTCTATTCCGTATCTCCAATTTCAATACTTTACCAAGTGGTTGGCATTATTAGCCAGGCACCATCTAGTTCTTCTGGTCTGAGGCTGAGGTTCCTATGGTCCACTAGTCCCTTGGACTAATTGTTTCCATGCATCTTTGGTTTTCTTCACTCTTCTTTGCTCCTGAAAGAAAGAACTCTTTTAATGTTACTTTACTGTAATGATTTTGTTGTGGTATTTGTTGTTGTTGCCCCCTTCTATTCTGGGAATGTAGTCTTTATTTTCTATTCATACATATCCCAAACTTTGCTCTTGTTCATAACCTAAGACAACATGGCTAACCCAGTTCCCTCTCAGATCCTTCTGCTTCAGCCCTGCAGAGATACAGAGAGAAACATGGAAGGACAAATGAGGGAAGACAGATGCCACAAGAAGATTGCCAAGAAGTGAGGAAGTTGAGAAGAATGCTACAGAAGACAAGGAGCTCCAAAAGCCAAGAGAGAGAGGGCATTTCCCTAGAGGCAGTGCCCTGAATTTGGACTTCTAGCCTCCGAAACTGTGAAAAAGTAGGTCCTGTTGTACAGTGCTTAAGGCACTTGGCTGCTGACCAAAAGGTCAGTAGTTCGAACCACCAGTCACTCCTTGGAAGAAAGACAAGGCAGTGCATGTCTGTAAAGACTTACAGCATTGGAAGCCCAATGGGGGTCTCTATGAGTCAGAATTGACTCAGTGGCTGTGAGTTTGGTTTGGTTTTGGTTAAACTGTGAAAAAATACATTTCTGCTCATCACTTTATTTATTATATCCATTAAAGCAGCATTAAGAAACTAAACCAGTAAGCAATATTGATATTA
>NW_006921968.1:22286-25634 GCF_000298275.1 Orycteropus afer afer | reverse complement strand
ATATATATATATATATATATAAAGAATATATAAATCAAAATTCAATGGTATGCTTTTGAGCTTTATCAACCCTGGTATAGGTTGTCCTTCAGTCTGCTTGAACAAATGAACAATATGGATTGCATAACCTGAAAGATATTTACTCAGTCAGCTCCTGTGAAAAGTTGTTATTTCTACATTGCCATGATTACAAATGATGCTGTAATAAGCATTTTTGTACATCTGGCTTTGTGAGCATATTTCTTTAGTCTATACTCATATATATTTAGAATGGGATTGTATATTTGGGTATGAGTACCTTCAGATTTATTAGGTATTTCCCAGTTGCTTTCCAAAGTGGTTGAGCTGATATGCACTTGCACCAATAACATAAATTCCCTCTCATTATTGTTGTAAATTTCCTCTCATTACCCACAATCCTCTTCCACATACAACACTATCAGACTCCCTACATTTTGCCAATGTCATCTCATTGTAGTTTTAAGTTATACTTCCTACGTAAAACTGAGTTTGGCCATATTACAACATGGTCACTGCCATTCAAGTTTCTTCTGTGAATTGCCCACTCCTGTCTGTAGGAAGAACCATAAGCAAAGCTCCAGCCTGGATGTGTTCTTGGGTACTACGGAGAATTGACTTACTGTTGATCTAGACTTTGGTATATATTTTTGAATACACTGTTCTTCCCTAATTGCTTAACACTACGAGTCTTGAGAGATATAGCCCAAATCCCTATAAATTTTGGGAGTAGCTGGTAATCAGATGAGAATGAGACTTCCTGTGAGAATGGCGAAGTCGAGTTTCCTGTGTCTGGGTGAATCCTAATGCAGTGCAGTTCTGGTTACATCAGTAGGAGTTCTATGTTCCTGTGAGGGATCTGGGCTTCAGTAGACCTGAGCATTCACAGCTTTGTCTAGAAGTGTACTGCTTTCTCTTCTCTACTCAACTCTAAATAGATCCTTTTATTCTTGTCAATGAAGAAATACACTTTCTAAATGTTTCTGAAGCATATCCCCTTCTATCACATAGGAAAACAAAACCTTTCCTGTGCCTATTTTTTTAAGTTTTATTATTTTTTTAATGTTCTCATTTATTTGCAAAAATATTAATATATTCCTAAGACCGTTCTCTTACTTTGATGAATGTGTGGTTTGTTCTTCTTAATTTGTTTACTTACCCCTTTAAAATAATTTTCAAAATATTTGGTCTATCTTTTAACATTCTTAGCTGTGTGACTTTTGGGAAAAGTATTTAATCTCTCCTAGTCTCAATATCTTCACTGGAAAAATGATGATGAAAACTTTTTCTTCCCTTTAAATTTATTTTTGAGGACTACATGAGTTAGAATATACACAGTGATGAGATAAAACCAAGGACACAGTGCACACTGTTACAATGCACTATCTTTATATCAACTAGGTTTCTTGCAAAAAAGAAAGTTGAGTGCTTATTTTAGTGAAAATGTGTAATGCATTAGAGAATGTGGTGTTTGGCTTTTTGACTCTTAAGAAAAACTTTCTTACATTGAAATTGGATAGATATCTTTTAACTCTGACTTCTGAAAGTTTTCCACTTTTGCATTTAATTAATGCCATTAATTTATATAGGAGTTTTTTTTTTTTTTTAATTTGGTGCAAACTAAGTATTTACAAGAGTCCTTTTATTTTTTTCAAGGAGTTCTGGTGGTGCAGTGGTAAAGACATTTGGCTGCTAACCAAAAGGTTGGTGGTTCAAACTCACCATCTATTCCATGAAAGAAAGATGAGGAAGTCCACCTCCATAAAGACTTATAACCTTGAAAACCTAATGGGGGTCACTATGATTTGCAATCGACTCAATAAATTGCAAATCAAAACTCAGTTGGCCGTGAGTTCCCCACCCCCCCATATGGACAATTATCAGTTCCTTTTTTTTTTTCCTTAGTCAGGTTTTCTGATTTTTTAATTTTGTGTTTTCATACACTAAATGTCAACATGTTCATATATCATCACTCTTCTATCATGAAGGCTATTTCTGTATCCAAGCACCAATATACACTCTTTGAAGTGCTCTGACTTTGTTCTTAAATTCTGACTAGACAGAAAAAAATTCTGCTTCACAGTTATCTGGATTTACTTCCAGATTGAGACCAGGAGAGCTTTGTTTTCTCATGGAACTAAAATA
The DNA here is from genome assembly GCF_000298275.1 of Orycteropus afer afer. Lineage (NCBI taxonomy): Eukaryota > Metazoa > Chordata > Mammalia > Tubulidentata > Orycteropodidae > Orycteropus > Orycteropus afer. The sequence continues at coordinate 23,471 of NW_006921968.1, read as the reverse complement.
ACTGGCTTGCCAATTTCCATGTGGTTTTATTGCAGTGTATAAAATTTATAGGTAAGACTTTTATTACATTATAAACCAATTACTGAAGAACTACATCTTTTTGTCCTAGCAATTAACATGGTCAGTTACTTCTTTTATTTGGGCCTTTTATGTCTTTCATTTATATTCTCTGTTGACTAGTTGTCTAGGGTAGCTTAATAGTTTTTATTTACACAGTGACTAGGATAAGCACATAGGTAGGTAGGTAGATGGCTGGCTGATTGGCTGGATGGCTGGATGGGTGGATGGATTGGTATGTATGTAGATGATAGATAGATAGACAGATAGATAGATAGATAGATAGAGTTTTCCTTCTTCCTTTCCAATTGTTATAAATTATTTCTTGGCTTTCTGCTTGACAAGGATAGTGAATCATTGTCTCACTTTGGACACATCATCAGAAGGCAGCCATCTTTTGAGAAGGACATCATGTAGAGAGTCAATGCAAAAGAGGAAGGCCCACAAGGAGACAGAATGACATGTCTGCAAGTGTGGGCTGGAACACAGCCATGGCTGTGAGGATGATGTAAGACCAGGCAATGGGTTGTTCTGGTTCCTTAAGATTGCTGTGAATTGGAGCTGACTTGATGGCACCTCACTACAACAAATGGCCTCCAGCACAGAGGAGAATAGGACCAGACATAACTGACACGCAGATGCTGAGTCTCTGATGCTTCATCACTAAACGTGGCTTCTACTCCAGGGTTAAGGAATAAATCATCTATAATGTTAAAAAGAGTCTTTTCTACTACAAATTTCAATCATCAGATAGCTCTGTATGAGGACTGAGAGTTGAAGGAATTTTATCAAATACCTTTTCTGTGAATCTACAGAGAGAATATTGTCTTCTCATTTTACATTAATTTATTCATTTACATTCCATTTTGTTAATATATTATTTCTTAGTAATGACTGTTTGTACATTATATTGTTTATTGTTATGTTGATACTATTTTTATTTAGTATTCTTGCATCTATGATTGCTGGTGACATTTTCCAAGAATTTTATTTTTCTGTATTTCATCTTTGTATTCTAGGAAATATTGGCCTTCCAAGTGAGTTATAAAGCTTTCCTCAATAACTTTTTTATTGTCTGGGGGAATTTGTATAAAACAGGGATAATATATTCCCTAAAATTTTGTTAAA
>NW_006921968.1:18747-21626 GCF_000298275.1 Orycteropus afer afer | reverse complement strand
AGGGCTGCTAATAATTGGGTGTGTCTTACCGCTTTCTTTTTCTCCCTCTCTTGAGCGCTTGCCTCTTGCTTCCCATCTCAATTATAAAAGTGCTCTTGGCACTAGTAATTAGATGGTCCAATGAGGTTCCTGGGACCTGCATGAGTTTTTGAAGATTTTTCCTGGTATCGGAGGCTGAATGAGATCTAAATTTTTCTTGACGTATGTCTTGACCTTCATAGGAATTTAAATCTAGATGGGTGTGTTTCTTTGGGACTTTCCTCAGCCTTTTTAAGAAGATGGATGGATTCTCATTTGGCCCTTGGCTAACTGCTGAGATGGTGGAATAGTTGATGGCCTTTTGTCTACCCCTTTTTAATCCTTCCTGGATGCACAAGTGGCAGTGTTTCCATGCTCACTGGTCATCAGTGTTGCTGTCATCCCGTGAGGGGTCTACCACTGGAGCAGCGGTTTCTACTTTGGCTCTGCTACATGGAGACCACAGGCAAACCTGTGAGCCTCTTTGATTACCTGCTGCTCTTCAAAATCTGCCATCATCTGGCTAAATATCACCATTACATCTGTCTAGAACAGCTCATAAACTAAGGTTAAATGTTGGAAAACCTCAACATATTGCTCAGAATTGTCCATAGAGCTCCCTAACAGCCTTAATGTGTTTCAATCCTACTGGGTAAAAGGCTTTTTGACACGAGTAGGACTGAATTCTCCTGCCATTTCTATGAGGGGGTAGAATGTGGCAGGGGTTTTATTGTGTATTGGCACATTGCTCTCTGGAATAGGGACTTTTTCTATGGGGGGCCTGAGGTAGGGAAGTAATATAGGTGGGGCACAGGGAGGATTTAGATGGCTTGCACCCTGACCCATTTCCATTAATGGGCAAAGGTTAGGTTTGTCTCTCAGAAGGAAGAAAACTATAGATAAAATATTTCTGAATACCTCCCCAGCTTTATACAGAATGAATCTAATTGCATAAAAGTATTAAAATTTGGAGTTCCAGTAAGATGGTGGAACAGGCAGACAAACTCTCCAGACCCTCTTCAACAAAGAAAAGAGGAACCAATTAACACAGATATAGAAGATAATCCTGGAGCCCTGAGTTTTGAAAGAAAGAATACAGAAGTGGACTAAAGTCCAACTAGTAGAATAACCTGCATGAAAACCTCCAAAAAGTAGACATACAGAGCTGTGGTCTGTCTGTGATCCTGATGGCATGGACAGCTTGGATATTGCCAAGTGGTGTTAGGACCTAAGAATTAGCCTGAAAATGGGCCCTGCTAGTCAGGGGCTGCATGGAGGACTGCACTGGTGGCTGGTGAATAAAAGGGGAAACAACAAAGAGGTAGACAGGCTGAGCTCTGGACTTTTGCCTGTCCAGAGGGTGCAGCCATTTTGAATGTATACAAGTTGTTCGACCATTTTGGATAATTAAAGTGACAACATTCTCTCAGATTTCAGGGACTTAAGAATAGGCTCCACTTGCCCAGGACCACAAGGACATACCAAACACAAATGACTGGAAAGGTACGATATTCCCCTTGTTATTCTTATACCCCACACCTTCTTGGCAAATGGAGGTGCAGCCACCCCACTCCCACCCACCTGCTGGGCTGGCAGGAATTCCATCCCAGTCTGTGTGCTCTGATGGAGCCTGGGTGCCCTGCTCCACCCTGCCAAAATTATTATTTATTTTTTTTGTTTTTCAGTTCATTTGTTTTTGTATTTTTTTAAATTATTATTATTATTATTATTTCATCCTTTTTATTTTTATTCTTTCTTCTTCCCTTCATAGCTTCTAATTGTCAGCTTTTTCTTTCTTCCTTGTTCTTGGTTCCTATTTTTTCTTTTTTGTGGTTCTCCCAATTCCTTGTTTTTCTTTTTGCATTTTTCCCATTTTTTTCTTCATTATTCTCCTACTCTACCTCTGTTCTCCTATTCTCCCCTCTGCAGATATTGCAGGGTTTTTTTTCCTTCCCTTTTTCTATTCATATTTCTTTTAGGTTTTTAAAGTAGTTCTGTAAATATTGTTGTTGTTGTTGTAATTTGCCATCGAGTCGGCCCCGACTCATAGTGACCCCTCCTTAGGTTTCCGAGGCAATATCACTACGGAAGTAGGAATGCCCAATATATTCTCTCATTTATTGCCTTTTGTCCTTTTGTTTTTTCTTTTTGGTGATTGTTCCTGTGTGCTTATGTGGTGTGTGTTTTTTGCCTTCTTGCTTTTACTTTTTTTTTTTTTTCCATTGTTGATTTGTCTAATGCAGTGGGAGACAGAACCATACTCATACAACTCAAGCACATCTGCACCTCCTGTAGCTTCACTTACTGACTGAGAGCCACCATTTCCTTCTGCACCAATTGATCAGTGATAAAGTACCACCAATAAGAGTGTCACACACCCACAATTGCTCTTCACAAACAGTTAACAGAGACATGTGCAGCCACTCTCATTCTCTATCACACCCACCAGGAGATAGGTGGTGAGTGTGTAATTGCTGCTAATTAACAAATAGAAGAGCACAGTATAATGTGTATTCAGATATATCCAAAAAGAAAATAAAGAAAATGAAAATCTTGAGTGAATCATTCCAACATACAACCACTGTTTTCATTACCTAGTGCTGCTCTGACAAGACTATATCATAAAAGGATGGCTTTAACAAACAAGAGTTTATTCTCTTACAGTTTGGAGGCTTTAAGTCCAAGTCCAAAGTGCTAGGTTCTAGGGGCTGGGTGAAATCCTCTCAACCTTGGAATTCAGCTCTGCCTCTTGCTCCCAGTCCACTTAAGCTAGAGGCATCTCTTCATTCAGGCAGCTACTGGCTGCCAAGGCTAACAAGCCCAAGGTCAACAAATAAAATGGCACAATCACAATGTAACCA
>NW_006921968.1:16807-18347 GCF_000298275.1 Orycteropus afer afer | reverse complement strand
ATAAATGAAAAATTAGAAACAATACAAATCTACAGATAGAAATCCAGAAGATTAATACTGAATTTTCAGAAATAGATAACACATTGAAAAGACAAAGGAGTAGAATTGAATCAATAGAAGACAGGATTCATGAGATTGAGAACAAATATTTGAATAGTTGTCTGGAAAGGAATCAATCAGAAAAATGATCAAAATAAAATGAAGAAAGTCTAAAGATGATATGGGATATGATCAAAAGGAATAAACTATGTGTAACTGAAATTCCAGAACAGCAAGAGAAAAATTAAACCACTGAGAAAATTGTCCAAGATTTGTTCTAAAATATATTTCCTGCTATGATGAAAAATGAGAATATATCCATTCAGGAAGTCCAACAAACCCCAAACAGGATAGACACCAAAAGGAATTCACCAAGACATAACATCATCAAATTCATCAAAACAAAAGATGGAGAAAGAATCCTGAAAGCTGCATGGGAAAAACAAAAAGTAACCTACAAAGCACAACAAATAAGCCTAAACTCTGATTTCTAAGCAGAAACCATCTAGGTGAGAAGACAATATGATGGTATATATAAAACTCTGAAAAAGAAAGATTTCCAACCAAGAATTATATACCCAGCAAAATTGTCCCTCAAATATGATGGTGAAATTAGAACATTTCTATATAAGCTGAAATTAAGGTAATTTGTTAAAACAAAATCAACCTTACACAAGATACTAAAGGGAGTCCTTTGAAGAGAGAACCAATGATAGCAAACAACAACCGACCATTAATACACAAGATGGCATAACCCAGAATCCAATGCAGTTATGGAAGTATCCAAAGTAGAAAAGCTTACAAGATTGTAAACAGGGAACCAGAGACATCAATTGGCAAAGGAGGACAACTACAAACTAAAAAGAGAAAAAAAAAAAAAAAGTGTAGTTACAGATCTTTTAAATGTTGAGGAAATCAAGAGAGTTGCAAGATAGAATGGACTGTCCTAAACTTGGGGAGAAAATTATAAGTCACAGGGTAACCTCAAAGAAAAATGATATACCTTCACATCACAATAAAGAAAAGGACAAACATATTTAACAATTACTAAAACAACAACAACAATGGCATTAATAACATGATTCAGAAACAAAATGAGCTCAGCACATAAAATTATATGAAACAAAGAAACAAGGAACACCATGAAAAAACACATAACAAAATGACAGCAACTAATTCATACTTGTTAATAATTACACTGAATGTCAATGGATTAAATGCACCACTTAACAGAAAGAGAGTTTCAGAATGGATAAGAAAACATAAACTGTCAATATTCTGTCTACAAGAGACACACCTTAGAGAGAAAAACAAAAATAGACTAAAAATCAAAGGTTGGAAAAGATTTATCAAGCAAATGGCAACCAAAAAAGCACAGGAGTGGCAATATTAATTTCTGACAAAACTGACTTCAAGACAAAAATCACCATGAGAGACAAGGAAAGACATTATATAATGATTAAAGGATCAACTGAACAGGAACATATAACCATAATAAATA
>NW_006921968.1:13183-14422 GCF_000298275.1 Orycteropus afer afer | reverse complement strand
AAAGCTTTACCTTATCCATATGAGTAAGGATGGGTTTACTCTGATGATGCCACTCTTTCCCAGTCCTATTTTGAGAGCCTTCTAACCTAACCGGACTATTCATAAAGTTGCTTGGTAATGTATCAGACAGTGTGTTTTTTGCTATTCATAAGGTTTTCCCTGGCCAATTCTTTGAGAAGTGGATGGCCTCTTCCTTCTTTTAGTCATTCTCAGTCTGTAAGCTGGGCTGATACCTGTGCACCATGCACAGCCCACTGGGTTTGAAACACCAGTGACTCAGCCTCAAAACTCACATCAACACGTCACCATGTGTTCTTGTCGGTAGGACAAACCAACAGAAAAGTTTGTCTCCCTGTTGGAAACCTCTCCTAACACCCTTAACTGGGTCCCTGTAGTTGACTGCTCCTCTGTCCTGGTTCCTGGGCCTTTTACCCCCTTTCTCCTGCTCTGCCATCCTGCTGCTTTGGGCGTGCCTGGGTTCCCTCTCCTCACCTCGATCCCTGCAGCTGACTTATCCATGACATAATTAAAAGAAATGTAAAGAACCACATGATCATATCAATTAATGCAGAAAAGCTATTTGATAAAATCCAACACCCATTCCTGATAAAAACTCTCAGCAACATAGGAATAGAAGGGACATTCCTCAACATAATAAAAGGCATATATGCAAAACCAAAACCAACATTATTCTCAATGGAGAGAGACTGAAAATATTCCCCTTGTGAACAGGAACCGGACAAGGATGCCTTCTATCACCACTTCTATTCAACATTGTATTGTAATTCCTAGCCAGGGCAATAAAACAAGACAAGTTTATTAAAGGCATCCAGATTGCTAAGGAAAAGTAATAAATAAATAAATTCACTGCCATTGAGTCAGATCTGACTCGTAGAAACCACTCCTTGGGTTTCAGAGGTGGTATCATTACAGAAGTAGATTGTCCAACCTTCCTTCCGAGGAGTGGCTGGTGGGTTTGAAGCACCAGCCTTTTGGTTAGCAGTCAAGTGCCTTAGGCACTATGCCACCAGAGCTCCTAAGGAAGAAGTAACACTATGCCTATTTGCTGATGATATGATTCTATGCATAAAAAATACAGAAGACTCAGCAAGGAAACTACTGGAACTAATTGAGAGATTTAGCATAGTTGTTGTTGTTGTTATGTGCCGTCGAGTCGGCCCCGACTCATAGCGACCCCTCCTTGGGTTTCCAAGGCAGTATCACTACGGAAGTAGGATT
>NW_006921968.1:7465-12928 GCF_000298275.1 Orycteropus afer afer | reverse complement strand
AAATGAAATACTTGGGAATAAATCTTACCAGGAACACACAAGACCTGTACAAAGAAAAATATAAAAGACTACTTGAAGAGACTATAAGATATTTACAAAGATAGAAGAACATACCATGCTCATGGATAGGAATATTAAACACTGTGAAAATGTCAGTTCTACCCAAAGCAATCTACACATTCAATGCCATCCCAATCCAGATCCCATCAACATTCTTTAAGGATATGAAAAAACCAATTATATGGAAAACAAAGTGACCTCAGATAAGCAAAGCACTATAGAAGAAGAACAAAATAGGAGGACTCACACTACCAGATCTCAAAACCTACTCTACAACCACAGTAGTCAAAATTGCCTGATATTGGTACAAAGACAGACACATAGACCAATGGAATTGAATTGAGAACACAGAAATAGATCCATCAACTTATGGCCAGCTGATCTTTGTCAAAGGGCTGAAATCCATTAAATGAGGAAGAGATTTTTTAACAAATGGTGCTGGAAAAACTTGATATCCATTTGCAGAAAAATGAAACAAGATCTGTACCTCTCAACATACACAAAAACTAACTCCAGATGGATCAAAGACTTAAATGTGAAACTAAAACTACAAAGTTCTTCAAGGAAAAAATAGGGGCAAATTTAGGGGCTCTGGTAGCATAGTGCCTAAGGCACTTGACTGTTGACCAGAAGGCTGGCGGTTCAAACCCACCAGCCACTCCTCAGAAGGAAGGTTGCACAATCTACTTCTGTAATGATACTGCCTCAGAAACCCAAGGAGGGGTCATTATGAGTCAGGCTGACTTGATGGCACATAACAACAACAACAATATATGGCATAAATAGACTATGAAGCATAACCCAAAATGCACAAACAGCAGAACATTAACTAGATGAATGTGCCCTTCTAAAAGTTAAATTTTTATGTGCTTCCAAAGACTTCTCCAAAAGAGTAAAAAGAGAACCTACAGAATGGGAAAAAATATTTGGCAAGAACGTATCTGACAAGGGACTTATCTCTAATATTTAGAAAACAACAATACCTCAACAACAAAAGGACAAATAATCCAATTAAGACGTGGGCAGAAGACATGAATAGGCATCTCCTCAAAGAGGTTATTCAGGCAGCCAACAAACACATGAAGAAATGTTCACCATCATAAGCCATTAGAAAATGCAAATCAAAACAATAATGAGATACCATCTTGCCCCAGCACTAATGGCCAAGTTCCAGAGAACAGAAAATAACAAATGCTGGTGAAGATGTGGAGAGATTGAGACTCTCATGTACTGCTCATGGGACTGTAAAGTGATACACTGTGGAAAGCATTATAGTGATTCCTTAAAAAGTTGGAATTAGAAATACCATTTGACCCAACCATTCCATTACTAGGCATATATCCTAAAGAAGTAAGAGCAATGACAAGAACAGATATATGCATAAAACCCATATTCATTGCAGCACTATAAACAATAGCAAAGAGATGGAAACAACCTAGGTGTCCATCAGCAGAAGAATGGATAACCAAACTATGGTACATACACACAATGGAATACTATGTAACCCTAAAAAATAACATAGAGTCTGCAAAACACAGTATAACATGGATGAACTTGGAGGACATTATGTTAAGTGAAAGAAGTCAATCACAGAAGGACAAATATTGTATTAGTTTGTTATTGTGAAAAGTCAAGGAAAGGTTTCTATATGGAAGGAAATTTTCTTTGTTTGTTACCAGGGGTGAGAGGGGAGGGGAGGGAACACTGCTAGATAGGTAAAGATGAGTATTGATTTGGGCGTCAGGAAGGGCAATGTACCAAATGTGAGTGATCAGCATGATGACTTTTGAGGAAGAGGAAGACATAGAGCAGTGCATGGAAGGTACAGACAACAAAGATAACCCCTTTTACACTTACAGTACTGTGTTGTCAGTGATGGCAAACATTGATCTATGGGTGGATATATGGTCAAACCAGCTGATTGATTAGGTATGTCTATGCAGGGGGGAATGTGCACATGACCATGTTGGCAGACATTGTTTCTCTAAGTGTATTGGTATGTTCTGTAAGAATTCCCAGGAATAAAAAAGAGCTGACAAGGGACAAAGTTGTAGTCACTTCTTGGCCATAGCTGAGTAGTTGGACCTATGCACTCAAGACCATGGTCTCAGGGGACATCAAGCTTAACAGGCATAACAGACTACACAAACACATCATTCCACATCCTACTTTGGCAAATAATGACTGTGATCTTAAAAGCTTAGAAGTGGACATCTAGATGCAATGATGGGTCTCTCTTCCTCCAGAGTAAAGAAGAATGAAGAAAACCAAAGATGCATGGAAACCATTAGTCCAAGGGACTGGTACACCATGCAGTCCTCAGCCTATGTGATTATCATACCAGAACTAGATGGTGTCAGGGTACCACTGTCAACCACTTGGAGGGGGTTCTCTATAGGTGTTCTTGGATAGAGTGGGAGAACAATGTGGAGTAAAATTCAAAATTATTAAAAAAAAAAAAAAAAAGGAACCAGGCTGGCTGGTCTGATAGAGCCTGGTGGAACCCCTAAGACTATGGTCCCTAGCTGCCCTTCTGGTCTGAAATTGAATCCACTCCTGTGGCTTCCAGGCAATCAAAAGACAGGCATATGAGCTGAATGTTTACATTTGGTAGATACACTCCTTGAGAGATCAACTATGGGAGAATAGAAAGGCTGTGGGAGCTCTGGTGGCATAGTGCCTAAGGTGTTTGACCACTAACAAGAGGCTTGTAGTTCAAACCCACCAGACCCTCCTCAGAAGGAAGGTTGGCCAATCTACTTCCATAGTGATACTGCCTTGGAAACCCAAGGAGGCGTCGCTATGAGTCGGATATGACTCGATGGCAGTTAATTTTTTTTTTTTTTTTGGTATGCTCAGGGAGATGCTCAGGGGGATGGGGCAAGAATGTATGGGAAGTAAGGTAACTATGGGGAGGAAGTGGGAAGACAGCTGTTGCATTGTGGGGAGTTTAAGTCAACATCATCAGACTAAGTGTATGTGAAAAGTTTATGACAAAGTGTATGCTGTATGGAAAAATTAATTTGCTCCATAAACTTTCACCCAAATCACAATAAAAATTAAAAAAAAAAAGTTTTTTAAAAGAAAAAAAATAATATTAAAATTTATACGTCCAATTTAGTGAGCAGGTCTCCTCATCACCCAGTTTGTATTGTGTCCATGAAGTGTTGCAATAAAATATCATTGACCTTTTCTTCTGGAGAATCTGATGGTTAAATTGGGACCAGTTGGACAAAACACAGTACAGCAGGGTTCCCAAGGAAATGGGTTCCAAGTTTCTCATCTATAAGAGTAATAGTTCACTTGAGGTGGTGTTGGGTGGTTTGAAGTACTCCTGAAGAAATATATTATGCAATGATGAGTTGCTGTCATAGGGTGAGGTGGCTGTTTGAAAAAGTAGATACAAAGTTTTTATCAGTCAGGAGATATGAGTGTACAGAAAAGGAAAGTAGAATAAGTTATAGAGGTAGTTATGGGTGGTTCCCTTTGAGGATAGAAGAGAGCTCACCGAGGAGTAGGAGCTAGGTGGTGTCTACACTCACAGAAAAGAAGCAAGATGATAGATAGGGGAATGAGAGTGATGCCTATTCCTACATATAGGTAAATCATATTATATGGATTGTCCATAAAATATGATTTAATCTGGTGATCCAGAGTTTGGTGTCCCATATAGGCTGATATACTGCTTAAAGAATTAATATATTTATCCGGGATGAAGTGCAGCCAGACTTCTCCTTGGCTGGAAAAGAGAATGGCCAGACTTCTTCTCACCTACTTTGGTCATGTTGTAAAAAGGAACGATTCCCTAGAGGAGGAAATCATGGTTGGTAAGGTGGAGGGTTGACGAAAGAGGGGAAGGCCATCAACCTGATGGTTTGACACAGTGGATGCAAAAATGGTCTCATGTGGGCCTGGTGCGGGACCAGGCAGTGTCCCATTCTGCTGTGCATGGAGTTGCTATGAGTCAGAGACAACTCAACAGCACCTAACAACAACATTACTTTATCGAGTATGATATCTTTCTCCAGGGAGCTGTCCCTTCTGACAACATGACCAAAGTACAAAAGAAGTCTGGCCTTTCTCATTTCTAAGGAGCATTCTGGTTGTACTTCTTCCAAGACAAATTTATTCACTCTTCTAGCAGTCCAGTGTATATTCAAAATTCTTCACCAACATCACAATTGAAATGTATCAATTCTTCTGATGACTTTCTTATTCATTGCACAGCATTCACATGCATATGAGGTTACTGAAAATACCGTGACCTGGGTCAGGCACACCTTAGTCGTCAAAGTGATATCTTTGCACTTTAACACTTTAAAGAAGTCTTTTGCAGCAGATTTGCCCAGTGCAATACATCGTTTCATGTTTTGACTGATGCTTCCATGCATATTGATTGCGAATCCAAGTAAAATGCAACCCCTGACAACTTCAATATTTTCTCCATTTATAATTATGTCATTTCTTGTTCCAATTGGGAGGAAATTTGTTTTCTTTACATTGAAGTGTAATCCCTATGGAAGGCTATATATAGTCTTTGTTTTTCATTGTAAGTGCTTCAAGTCCTTTTCACTTTCAGCAAGCAAGGTTGTGTCATCTGCATACCCCAGGTTGTTAGTGAGTCTTCTTCCAATTCAGATGCTCTCTTCTTCTCCTTGTAGTACAGTTTCTTGGGTTATTTGCTTATCACACAGATTGAATAACAATGGCGAAAGGATACAAACCTAATGCACATTTTTCCTGATTTTAAACCAACAATACCATACATAAAGAAAGCAAAAGGTCATTAAAACAAAAAAGAAAGAAAGAAAGAAAAGACAAAAATGGATGTTAGAACAATGCTCTTGAACATTGCTGTAGTTAAGTGCCATCGAGTCAGCTCCAACTCATAGCAACCACATGTACAACAGAATGAAACACTGCTTGGTCCTGTGCCAGCAGCTAAAGTGGGTGGAGCAAATCACGAGGTTACAAAATTGAGCAGAAGATTTCAACAAATGCCCTAAGAGGTCAAAGCATAATAATGGAATGTGCAAAGACCTGAAATTAGAGAACCAAAAAGGAACAATCTTTTTGGGATTTCTCAAGGTGAAAGAACTGAAATGAAAAATCAACCCCTGAGTTGCAATATTGAAGGATTCTACTGACAAAATATTGGACAACATAGAAAGCATCAAAAAAGATGGAAAGAATACACAACACCAATGTACCAAAAATAACTGATACTCACCCATTTCAGAAGATAACTTATGATCAAGAACCAATGGTATTGAAGTAAGAAGTCCAAACTACACTGGGTGCATTGGAAAAAAATCAGGCTATGGGAATTGACAGAATACCAACTGAGATATTTCAATAATGATTGTACTCATGAGGAATCTGTACCTTGACCAGGAGGCTGTC
>NW_006921968.1:5992-6560 GCF_000298275.1 Orycteropus afer afer | reverse complement strand
CAGCACTTAACAACAACAATTGGAAGCATCCACTCATTAATGCCAAGAAATTTGTATGAAAGGTACTTGGCCAAACCAATGGAAGAGATCTATATTTGTGCCCATTCCAAATAATGGTGATCCAATAGAATGCAGAAATTATCAGGTAGTATCTTCAATATCACATGTATGTAAATTTTGGTGAAGCTAATTCAAATATGGTTGCTGCAATTCATTGATAGAAACTCTCAGAAATTCAATTCAGCTTCAGAACAGAATGTAGAACAAGAGATATCATTGATGATGTCAGATGAATTTTGACCAGAAAGATTAATACCAGAAAGATGTTTACCTGTGTTTCATTGGTTATGTAAAGGTATTTGATTGACAAAATAATAACATGGATGACTTGTCAAAGAATGAGAATTCCAGAACTCCTAATTGTGCTCTGTGGAACCAGTAATAAAATCCACAGGTCCTTGTTTGAAAACAAAGAGATACTTTAAAATTGGGAAAAACGTGCATCAGAGTTGTATTATTTCACCATAATTATTCAATCTGTGTGCTGACCAAATAATCTGAGAAGCTA
>NW_006921968.1:0-2953 GCF_000298275.1 Orycteropus afer afer | reverse complement strand
CAATAATTTCCACATTCTGTGGGATTACCTCGGCATGGCATCAGTTTGTTGAAACATCTCCATGGGTATTCTGTCAATTCCAGGAGCCTTGTTTTTTGCCAATTCCTTCAGTGCAGCTTCGATTTCTTCCTTCAATGCCATTGTTTTTTGATCATATGCCATTTCCTGAAATGGATTAACATCAACCAGTTCTTTTTGGTACAGTGACCCTTTGTATTCCTTCCATCTTCTTTTGGTGTTTCTGTATTATTCAATATTTTGCCCATAGAATCTTTCAATAATGCAACTCGAGGCTTGAATTTTTTTCTTCACTTCTTTCAGCTTGAAAAATGCCTAGGGCGTTCTTCACCTTTGGTTTTCTAACTCCAGGTCTTTGTACATTTCTTTATAATAATTTACTATGTCTTCTTAAGCTTCTCTTTGAAATTAATAAAGGCAAATTTTAATATTAGAAATGGAAAGTGTCAATATTTGGCAGATTTTCAAAACTCAATGAACCAATATTTACCCAATGTCCAATATGGAATTTTATAATATCACACATGGATGGGAGAATCATTTACTGAAAATGCTAGCCATGCCAGTGGATGTTAACATAACAAGAAATTAAAAATGTGCTGATTTGGTTTCAGATTCTACATTGCAAGAAACTACTGTTTTTCTAGTATTGGTGGTATCACAAAAGAATGTCAACCATATCTAAAGAACTTAAAATGCCTCCTACTTTTCCAACTCCATGTCTGAGATTTTCTTCATATACTTACACCTAAACAATATATCATAAACAATTAAATATGGAAAAAGATATGAGGATTCAGCTATCTTCTAGAAAGTTTTATATAAAAGAGATTTGAAAAAAAAAAGTGTAAAACAATACCAGTCCTCTCATTGTGTGTACTTTTTAAAAATATATATAAATTTATTTCTCATTAATATTTGTTACATACATTTACATGTATTGGGCTTATTATTGCCATATTCAAATGAATAAATAAAAGACATAAAAATTTCTCAGTTTTTATTTGTAATGCAGCTTATGTTGATAAACAAAATCTACATAACTATGAGTCTTTGGTCTTCAATAATTTTTAAGAGTACTAGCCTCTAAAACCAAACTATTTCAGATCTGCTATACTAATAATACACACATGGACCTTGCCAGATGGAATGTTTAGGAATCAAATTGACTACATCTGTGGAAAAAGAAGATGAAGATGCTCAGAATCATCACTCAGAATAAAGGCAGGAACAGACTATGGAAAAGACCATCAATTGCTCCTAAGCCAGTTGAAGTTGAAACTGGAGAAAATTAAACCAAGTGCATGGGAGCCAAAATCCAATCTTGAGTATATCTCACCTGAATTTAGAGACTATCTGAAGAGTAGAATTGATGCACTGAATACCATTGATGGAAAACCAAAGAAGTTGTGGGATGCCATCAAGGACATCATACATGAAGAAACCAAAAGGTTGTTAGAAAGAATAAATGATCAAAATGAGTGTGAGAAGAGACTCTGAAACTTGTTCTTGAACAGAGAGTAGCTAAAGCAAATGGATGAAATGATGATGCTAAAAGAGCTGAACAGAAAATTACAAAGGGCAGATCAAGAAGATAATAAACAGTATTATAATGAAATGTACAAACACCTGGAGTTAGGAAATCAAAAGAGAATGACCCACTTGGCATTTTTCAAGCTGAAAAGAAGTGAAGAAAAATCCAAGCCTCAGATTCAAAATGGACTCTCTTCAATAAGCACCGCACTATTTTCCTTTAGCATCTAAATGCTTGAAAAACAGTAGTTTGAATTAGGGATTTTGGGGCTCACAAAGCTGTCTGAACCAGAGTGCACCAAACACAGATGAGCAGAGTTAGAGGAAAGGCACAGGGAGATTATTTAAGAAAGAGCTACCTGGCAGAGGATGGATGGGCAGCCAAGAGAGGCCATTGGAAACTTCCCTGGGGCAGTCACTGACTGGCAGGTGAGGGCAGCCACCTGAGATCCCCGTGAGCAAAGAAAGAAGACACCATATATCAGCATACCAGTGACCACTCCAATATCCCAGAGGGCAGCTCCAGCGATCTACTTCCAACACCTGATTTTGTCAGTAATTTGGGTCACCTGGGTGCAGGAAGGCATGCACACCACTGCTGAGACTCAAGTGGAGAACTCACTGTTGCACCAGGAGGGTGAGCTCCCTCCCCTCTCAGAGGGTCATTGAGTGGGTTTGGGTCAGCCTGGGAGACATCGTGCTTATCTTTGTCATGGATATCGGGACCACAGTTTACTAGCAGGTACTCTCCCAACTCCAACACAGTGGAAATTGTGTGCACCTTTGGCGACACAGGTGGGTGGTATTACAGACAAACTCCAGAGCCATTAGCGGTCTGGTGAGATTGCACCAGTGTCACAGGCAGACAGAGCAGGGAGAGAGAGGAAGCTGTGGTTGAGTGTGGTCCCCAGGAATTTACCTTGGATCAGCTCTTTGGCGCTGAGGGGCCTCAGAAGCGGGATCTTTGAGTGTATCTGAGCCTGGAGGAATGTTGCGACTCCCTAACAACAGGAATCTTTCCTTGAATTGAGCCATGGTCTTGTAAATAACTACATCATCATTAATAGCCTGCACAAAACCCTAGAAACTGACCCTAGCAACACCAAGCTTTCCTTCTGCTCCCACCTTCTCCACCAATAACGTCACTCATTCAACAGAAGAAACCATATTCAGCCAATTACCATAAAACCTCCTGCTTCAAACTCTAAACCCTCTTTATAACAAACAGAAACACATATCCACATTCCACACAGTGATTCCACCATCACAAAGAAAACAGCAGAATGACACAACATACTTGAATCAATAATAAAATATAATATAGCAGCTTCACCTTTTCAAAACATTAAACCATAAAACCAAGACAAAACAAGTCAACACATAACCAGCAGCTAGAGACAAC
>NW_006921967.1:3326599-3327561 GCF_000298275.1 Orycteropus afer afer | reverse complement strand
AATAATAATCCCTGGTCCACCCTTTGAGAATAACTGAATTAAAGTTTTTGTACATACAAATAGAACATAGACATTTTGTAAACAGGTAAAACAAGTTTATTTTGCCCAGTTAATATAAGCTTCTTTCATTTTAAAAATGTAGTATTGACCTCCTAGTATGTATCAGGAACTGCTTTAAAAATTGTATATAAAAGTTATATTGTACAAAATACCTACTGTTAAGGAGTTTAATCTTTTAACAGGAGAAAATTAGATGATTTACAAATATCTCAACAATATGAGAGAGCATATTAAATGGCTTAAAATGGCTGACAAAATCTCAGATAGAAAAGAAAATTCATACCCATTTGGGAAGTCCAAAGCAGCTTCCTTATCCTTGAGACATTAGTCAAATTTTGATAATATTTCTTGAAGTGTCTCTGGGTAACATGAATGGCTAAGAAATCCACTACCAGCTTCAAGATTTGTGGTTCAAATCCAGCAGAAGTCACTTCGGGAGACAAGCGTGGCAATCTATTTCTGATTACTGAGGGGTTACAGTCTTGAAAAGCTTAAGGAACAGTTTTACTTTGCACACGTGATGTCCATATGAGTTAGAATCAACTCCAAAGTCACTAAATCAATTATTTCTTGAAAGTATATTGTGCGCCAAGCTGCGAGGGACCGTGGATTTTACCTAATTCAAGTTCCATCCAAACAAAAAGTTCAACACTGTCACTGATCAATGACAAATGTGTGCCTTAAAAATATAAAAGCCTTGATTATATTTTGATATATTTGAAAATTAAACATAAATTTGGTTTCTTGAGAGAAGGTTCAATATGTTATTGATGAATTAAAAAAAAAAAAAAAAAAAAAACACTAAGTTCAGTTAAATTGGAGTTATAGGAGCAAATGATAAAAGTTATTAATAAGAGTCCAAGTCTTTGTGCATTGCCTCTCGAACCATAAATTATCATCTC
>NW_006921967.1:3319885-3325994 GCF_000298275.1 Orycteropus afer afer | reverse complement strand
TGCCTTGGGGCTTGAGTGCCCACGGGTGAGGAGGGACAGAGACAGGAAACTTTGGAAGTTAAGCCAGTGGCTTCTCAGGGATATCTCAGCTAAGATAGAAATGTGTGGAAGAGGAAAAAAAAATGAGAGTCTCATATGAAGAGGGGAAGAACAATACAGGTCTGATTAAGGAAGTACTGGAAAAATTCTTGGTGTCTTTTATAACCAGTGGAAAATGAATTTATTCCAAAGAAAAGGAATAGGGTGTCTGCCAGTAGCTGCGGATGGTATGATTTGGTTTCCTAATTGTTGTTCCTTAGGAATTCTTAATGTTCAAATTTAGTCTATAATTGAAGTTTGATATGTTGTTATAGACCAATTACTGCTAATTAAAGCACTTTATATAATTCTATAACAAGACTGCTTGTTGAATGAAGAACTAGAAAAGTTTCTAGTAACTTATGATTTCTATCTAGTAACATACCACCAATCTAGTTAACATGAGTTATGTGAGATAATCATGCAAGTTTGCATAGATTTTTGAGTTATACTGGTGCTCATTTATTGCTGTTGTTGTTGTTATGTGCCATGGAGTTGGACCTGACTCATAGCGACCCCTCCTTGGGTTTCTGAGGCAGTATTACCATGGAAGTAGATTTCCCAACCTTCCTTCTGAGGAGTGGCTGTTGGGTTTGAACCACCAGCTTTCTGGTTATTTAGGGTATGCTATATGATTACAGGAGCTCTGGTGGTGTATAGTGAGCAAGGCATTTGATTGCTATCTGAAGGCTGGTGGTTCAAACCCACCAGCCACTCCTTGGAAGGAAGACTGGGCAATCTACTTCCATAGTTCCCACCTCAGAAACCCAAGGAAGGGTCACTATGTGTAGGCTGGACTCGATTGCAGTAAGGTTTTTTTTTTTTTTTTTTTTTTTTAACGTGCTTACTTGATTTGCTATAAATGTCATCTCTTCATTCCTCTCTAGCACTGAGGTGATCTTGGGGACTTGAATACCATGCAGCATACTGCAGGGAGGAGGATAATAAGGTGATATGGTACTTAGAGGCCTGATGTACTGGAAAGAATGTAAATTCTCAGGAGGCATATTTGATCTTGAGGATACCCTTGAACTGTGAGGAAATAAATATTGACAGGATGCCATTGACCACATCGGCATATTTGCAGCTTAGGAGGATGGGTAGTCCAGATGTCCTCTGAGCAGGGATCAGCAAACTTATCTCCTAAAGGACTGTTGCTGTTATGACTAGAGGGTAAATATTTTTGCTTTGTAGGAAATGCAGTTTTTGTCTCAACTACTCAACACTGATGTTGTTGAAAGAAGCCATCAGCAAATAGGCATGACTGTGTTCCAATGAAACTTTACACAAATAAGCAATTTTTTGGTTTGGTCGTTGGGCCAGATATTGCTGATTTCTGCCTTAGAGTGACATCCCAGTGTAGGCAGAGCTAAAGACTTTTACAGACCTTGTTTTCTTTTTAATAGAGGGGAGGGACTCTTACTGGATTTTAAGATATCCCTATTTATTCTTTAAGTAGTTTTTGTTTATTGGGATGGAAAATTTGGCCAGGAATATTAGTGATGCTTGAACATCATTGATGTAATCAGTTTCACTGAATTGTACAAGTGAGAAATGTTTTAAAGGCAAATACTGTGTTATTTATATATTTACCACAATGAAAAATTAAAACACACTCCATTAACTTGATGCCACCAGACAACAATAACATTAGCCCCAAGTCTTGCAAGAGCTGTACAAGAGAAAAACAAAATAAATTATAGGAGAATTTCAAAGTGTTGCTTGTGAAGTTCCTTCCCTATGCCCACATTACATACAATTGTATTAGAAATCATTTATTGAGAGAACACTTTATTCTTCTTCTTTGGTATTTATCACCTCATTTTCCTCTTTGACACAAATTTTCATTCATCCAGATGCACTTTCATTGGCCATTACATCCTCTACTGGCTACTCTGTCTCTCAGTCTTTTGGACCCTACTATAATTTATTGTGCCTTAACAACTTAAATACTCAAAGGAGAAAAACGCCGCTCACATTAGTAAAGAGAAACTGAAGGAACAAAACTAAGTGAGCACAGCCAAAATGGGCTTCTGACTGGGTGCCAGCCCCCTCTCCATGACGCCACACCTCCCTCCCTAAAGCTTCATTACATTTCCCATGAAAAATCCAATGCCCACAAAACTGCTTCAATCCAACTTGTACAAGTATTGAGCTTAATTTGACACTTAGCTTTGGAGTGTACAATATAGGACTTTCTGAGTTTCAACAGAGAAAAAATATTCTAATACATTTTCCTCCTTCCTCAGATATTCAGGAAATGTAGTTCTTCAGAGAATCTCTCAAGTTCTACTTTATCCGTATCCCAGATTCTAATAACAGCTCCATAAAATACCTTTTTTAATTCTAATTTCTATAGAGCAGAAACATATCTTGGAGATATGATAGAAGAAGTTCCAGGGACAATGACAGAAATGATCATTTCTGGGCTCTCCTGGCTATTCCAGTTGAATTTATTTACTGAGGGAAATGTACAGGTACAAAAGATATAGTGTACAAGAGAATATCAATATAATAAAGTTGATAAGAGAGTAGACTCTGGAACCACACTGATTGGTTTAATAGTTGAGTGCCTTCATTTCCTTTTCCGTAAAATGTGGATAATTATAATATCTCATTGGGTTGCTGTGGGGATTAAATATAAAGTATTCAGAACAGTTTCTGAAATACCAAAATAAAGAAAACAAACTCACTGCCATTGAGTCAGATCTGACTCATAGAGACCCCTCCTTGGGTTTCCGAGGCGGTATCACTACGGAAGTAGATTGCCCAAACTCCCTTCAGAGGAGTGGCTTAAATACAATTAAAAAAATCTACAGTTGTAGGATATGTGTAAATGAAGAAGAGGGTACAATAGAAAGTGTTCTGGTTACCTAGTGCCCGCTCTGACAAGAATATATACCACAAATGGGATGGTCTTAACAAATACACAACAAATAAACATGAGTTTATTCTCTTATGGTTTGAAGGCTTTAAGTCCAATTTCAAAGTGCCAGCCTCTAGGGTCTGGGTGAAACCCCCTAAACCTTGGGGTCCAGCTCTCTCTCCTGCTTTCGGCCCACTGGAGCTAGAGGCATTTCTTCACTCAGACAGCTTCTGGCTGTTGAGTTTGACAAACCCAAGGTTGACAAGTAAAAAGGTACAGTCTCAATGTCACCAAATCACAAGGCAGGCCATTAATTGAAGTCCATTGTAAGTCCCCAGGTTGGCAGAGCATAGCAGGCTGCTGAGCAACGACATGGCTGCATGCAGGGTCCAAGCGTGCCATAGGCTAGAGACCATTCCCAAGGCTTCTCCTTATATGCAGGAAGCAGACCACAACCCAAAGGCAACTACCCAACTGATTGTGGTAGATCGCACCATGGAGTTGATTGCCAGTCTCATCATGGGGGATAACTACCACCAGCTGCCCAGCCACTCTACCAGGCCTAGACAAGTTGACACACAAACATAACCACCACAGAAAGCATGTGTTCTCCTTGCTTAAGATTATGCAGTTTCTCTCTGTGGATTCATGAAAATTAAATAATTCACAACTATCATAGGAAGTAGAATCTTTGATTTTTATGAACTTCATTTCATTTGAAGAAGGCAGTGGCTAGAGCACAGTATTTGAATTGTGTTTCTGTAAATTTCTTCTTATATGATGAAGCAGAAAGTAGTTTTATTGTCAGAGCAAATTTCTGTCTCTGGGCCTCAGTTTTCTCAAGTGCAAAGTGAACTTTATAATAATCTTGTGATATCGTTGGGTAGGTAGAGTGCCAAACACAGTAATACATTCTGGTTGGCTCACACAAAATTAAGGGTACTTTTTGGATCTCTCTGGGACAAAATGGTTATGCAAAAGATTGGCAGTTCAAACCCATCCAAAAGAAAACAGGCCTAGTTATCTACTTCCAAAAGCTAAAAGCTTTGAAAACTCTATGGAGTAGTTCTACTCTGTACAAGTGAGGTCTCCATGACTCAGAATAGATTTGACAGCAGCTAACAAGCAATGACTACTTTATTATATTATCACTGTTTGGTAAACTCTGCTTCTCTTGTCAAGAAGAAAAAAAGGAGTCTATGACTCACAAACTTGAACTCTGTACCCACCTCAAGCAAGAGCTACCTGTATGATCCCAGGCAATTCACCTCCCTTTTCTGAATATTTTTGTCTCTGAGAAAATGAGGAGGATAAGTCAGCTGAGTTTAAGGTTCTTCCCAGCCTTAACCTCTGATTTGATGGGCAGTGTTTTCCTTACCTTGGTAATTCTTGGGCAAGGATATATTGGCTGCACACGCGAAACCAAGATGCTTCAGTCTTCTCTTGAGTTTACCAGCCAGGTATACCAGTACTTTCATTTCCAGACTTGTCACTGAGGTTTCTTTCCTCTGGGGAAGATATCCAGTCTGGAGGTTCCAGAGATAACTCATTTTCTAGCTTATAATAAGGTCAAGTTTGTCATCTTATTCTATGTCCTATGGAGCTTTTTCCATGTAGACTTACTATTGACTTCCTAAATAAGAATAAAACCTGGCCCCAAATACTCAAAGGACTTTATACACTGATCACAAACTAAATGATATGTCAACCAATTTCTGAAACTGCAATTGCCTTCTGGATGGAAGGTAGCAAGCACTAAACAGTGCACAGCATCACAAAACAGCATAGCATGTTACCTCACAAAATGAAAACTACCTGATCCAATTTAGAGGTTGACAGAAAGCAATTAATAGCAAATTGAATTCAGGTGGAGGTGAAAGTGCATGGTTTAAAAGACAGCAGTAGCTCAGGTTTTGGCCAATTTACATGGTATCCTTGTATTTTGCTAGCATATTATCTGCAATTTCCTAATCTGTGGACTTTGAAATCTACAACCTTGACATTTTAAAGTTCATTAACTAAGCTTATATAAAATAAAACAGTAATATTAAGAGAAAAAGTAGACCTCTTTTGAAACTCTCTAATTGTAATAAATCTAGAGTCTAAATTGTATATTATACTCATAACCATGCAACACTCTCTCTCCCTTGCTTTTTTTTTCCCATAGTTTTTGGTTAGCTGAAAAATATATACATTTATCAATTTTAAGACTAATTTAAGTTCTTCAAACAAATAGAATGCATATCCTTTGAGAGAAGGGTTTTCATTTGTTTATTGCAGCATTATTACTGCCTGTTACATATTGGACACTCCAAAATGTTTGTTTACTCTTTCTTTACATGTAAAGTAACACAGTTTAGCTATTCTTACCAGTAATAAAATTTTTACTTATTTATTTATTTTTTTTTACAATGCCATTGCATCTTTTAAAAGCACATGGTTTTGCTCTGAAATGGTAACACAATTTTAAAACCAAACATCTAAATGGAACCCTGGTATACTTCCTCAATTAGCTCATGTAAGGTTCTTGAAACTCTCAAGTCCAAGGAAACACTAGTGATATTAGTTAACTTGCCTTTTTTTAACTTAATCTTTCATTTTTAGTCTGTTCTGGTTTCCCAGTGCCGCTCTGACAGATATATATCACAAATAGGATGCTTGAACAAACAGTTTATTCTCTTACAGTTTGCAGGCTTTCAGTCTGAGTTCAAAGTGTCAGGCTCTAGGGGCTGGGTGAAAGCCCCTAAACCTTGGGCTTCAGCTCTACCTTCTGCTCCCAGCCCACTGAAGCTAGAGGTTTCTCTTCTCTCAGACAGTTGCTGGCTCCTGAGGCTGACAAGCCTGAGGTTGACAAATGAAAAGGCACAGTCCCAATGTCACCAAACCACACAGCAGGCCATTAATTCAAGTCCATTGAAAGTCCCAAGGTCAGTAAAACATGGTAGGCTGCTGAACAACAACATGGCTACATGCAAAATTCAAGCATGCTGTAAACTAGAGTCCACTCCCAAAGCTGCTTCTTATATACTGGAAGCAGACCATATCCCTAAGGCAGCTACTTGGCTGCTCACAGTAGATTCCACTATGGAGGTGAATACAAGTCTCATTGTGGAGAATAACTACATCCAGTTGCCCAGCCACTCAACCATGCCCAGCTAAGTTGAC
>NW_006921967.1:3317145-3319670 GCF_000298275.1 Orycteropus afer afer | reverse complement strand
TGAATGGTGAAGACCTGTCCTAACTGGGCCCAAGCCAAACAAAACCAAACTCACTGCCATCAAGTTCATTCAGACTCATAGCAACCCCCTTTGGGGTTCCAAGGTGGTATATTTTTATGGAAATAGATTGCCCAGTCTCCTTCGGTCAAGTGGCTGGAGGATTTGAACCATCAACCTTCTGGTTAGCAGCCAAATGCCTTAGGCACTATGCCCCCTGACCTCCTTATGCTAAACATAGCACATTTAATTTAATGATATATCTTCTCCATGAGTCAGGGACAGAGTTATAACCCAGCAGGTACTTGGTATGAATTCAGCTGGAGATAAAGATAAAGATGAGGTGGGGAATTGGGCTACTTGTCTGCTGTCTCAACATTGACCTTGGATTTTGCCTTTTTGGAAAAGTGCTCTATGAAAGCTTATTATTTATGTACTTCTTTTTCTCATGAAGATGTGAGGAATCTGAACTTCCTGGCAATTGTAAGACTTTTCACATTTCTGAAAATGTTTAAACAGATTGAAGATTAGAGTGTGTCTCTAAAAATCATTTGCTATTGCTATCAGTGCTATCAGGAGCTCTGGTAGCATAGTGCCTAAGGCACTTGACTGCTAACCAGAAGGCTGGAGGTTCAAACCCACCAGCCACTCCTTGGAAGGAAGATGGGGCAATCTACATCCGTAGTGATACTGCCTTGGAAACCCAAGGAGGGGTCGCTATGAGTCGGGTCCAACTGGATGGCAAAACAAGAACAACAACAATCAGTGCTATCAGTGCCTTGCAACTTCACTTATCATTCCATCTAGTCCTGATAAACAGGGAACTACCGATCACCTACTCTGTTCTAGGGCCTATGCCAATTGCTGAGGATATGGTATTTTCATTGATAATTTAAAATGTAAAGGCTTTTCACTTTATTCAAGAATATATTTTTTCCTTTCTCTTTTTAAATTCCCTATTTCTGAGGTTTGTTAATTAAAAAAAAAAATCTATTGTCATGTTTTTGGATAGACAATCCTAATCTTAGAAAACAGGAAGTGAATCAGTCACTGAGATTAAGAAGATAAGTAATGCAGAGTAAGGATATGAGATCTGTTTAAGATTAAACTGAAATTTATTGAAAGTAAAAAGACATCTTGAGCCAAAGACACTGAATCTCACAAAGTGAAATCCAGCACTCCAAAGTGTCAGTGACATTCTTATAGCGTAAGAACAAATAACTGAAGATGCACTGCTTTTGTTTGAAGTTAGAGTTAGATCAGCATGAGGTGGGATCACTTGAACTGGGGGCTTGAAAGAGATTAGTTTACAGGACACATGTAGGCTAAGGAGATTAGACGCAGTGTATAATTGCCGTAAATGCATGCCAACAAGGGTTAATGATTTATTGTAGACCAAATCAGCTTCAATTTGAATTCTTTTGAAATGCAAAGTTTGGACATCTGGTTAAAGGGGAGTGAATTAGAGTTTAGAGCTTGAATGACTACAAAACAGATTTTCAATAGTGCATTAAGGCAAAATTGTTTCCTGAGGATATCTTATAGGAAATGTATCTTATACAAAATGTATTGAAGCAATGACCCCAAGGGTGCATTCTGCAGATATTCTGTTTAGCTTAATCACAGAGCAACATTTCCTCAGCTGCATGATTAAGTTTATACAAAGTTTAACTTAACAAAAGGGGCTGAGAACAAACCTCAAGCCAGCCATTTCATATTTACCAGATATCTAATCTTTAAACCCATTGCACATTCCCTCTTTTTGATCAAGGATTTCAAGAGAAATTCTTTGATCAGTTTAATTACCATTATTCTGAAAGAAGGCTTTCTTCTGCATAGATTTCAAGTATGAAATAATTTTGGATTACTTCTATTTCTCAAGCTTGTAAGACCTCAGACACTACAGACACAAAGTAGCCAGGCACTATCTGATGCCTTCACTAATGCTATAGGATTCACTTCACGCTATAGTATTAGCCTCTTGCTTCTGTGGTTTTCCGACATCAAGATTGGCGCAGGGCAAGGCCACATAAGAGGAACAATGTGGCATCTGAAACATGTGTGCTCAAAAAGTGCTAAAGTTATCTGAAATAGGAATACTTACAATACACATTATTCTTTTAATAGGCACCACATTAGTTTTTTGAGGTATAACATTGGTATATATATATGGGAGCTCTGGTAGCATAGTGCCTAAGGCACTTGACTGCTAACAGAAGGCTGGCGGTTCAAATCCACCAGCCACTCCCTGGAAGGAAGGTTGGGCAATCTACTTCCGCAGTGACACTGCCTCGGACCCCAAGGAGGGGTCGCTATGGGTCGGGTCCGAGGCCATGGAAATGGTTGCATATACATGTGTGTGTGTGTGTGTGTGTGTGTGTGATATTTGTTTAATTTCTTAATGATTATTAGAGCAAGACATAGTAGTAAACCAGTGAATAGTATAGACCCAATCTGTGATCTGGCATTTTTGGATTGTTGTTGCTGTTAAGTGCCCTCGAGTCGTTTCTGACTCATAGCGACCCCAT
>NW_006921967.1:3309382-3314110 GCF_000298275.1 Orycteropus afer afer | reverse complement strand
TCTGTCTGGCTTCCTGGCTTTTAATCCCCTTTCTCCTGCTCTTCTGGCCTGCTTCTTTGGGTGTCCCTGCATTGTCTCTCCTCACCTATAACCTGGGGCTGACTGCTCTTCTGTCCGGGTTCAAGGCTTTTATCCCCTTTCTCCTGTTCTTCCGGCCTGCTACTCTGGGCATCCCTGCATTGTCTGTCCTCACCCGTGACCTTGGATAGCCAGCTAAAAACATCAGGGAATGGTGAATCAGACTTGAGGCACACATGGAGCCAGGTTTCCATTTGGCATAGTTCCCTAAGGAGTTGTTCTATCTTTCCTGTAGTGTTTAACCAAGTATACCAGGAGGTATATGTTGCTACACATTTTCCTCCTTACTGGGCAATCTATTTCCATAGAGATACTGCCTTGGAAACCCAAGGTAGGGGTCTCTAAGAGTTGGAATAGACTTGGAGGCAATGAGTTTGGTTTTAGATTTGGGCAAAAATAAACTCTAGGGAAATTCTATCATCCAAAACACTTTAGCAAGGGAGGTCAAAGACTTTTGTTGAGCTTCTATGATACTAGCAAGATCAATAGTTTTTCATATATAATAATGGCTAAATTGAGAGTAAATATTTCAAGTTCAGGAATACTGACATGTGGAAAAACACCTTGGAGAAATACCAATACATCTTTAGGTCTATCTATTACTGGGATGTTATTGGATTCTCTTTTGTTCTGGATAAGGAGTTTTAACTCCTTTCTCCAATGTATGCCTTCATCACATCAATGGAAGTTTAAAGGAATCTCAAATTTCTCTAGGGCACACTGGTCCATGTATGCTCCATCCATCTAGGCAAGGTAATGCACAACTGTACGGTTCAATGTCATTGATTCCTAGAGCCATTTTTCAGCAAGTGAGTCATTACAAATAGATAATCCTCATAATTCTGATTTATTTTGTTAACATGGGAGAAACGGAGGCTTTCTGCATGTTAGTATTACAAAAATGTACTGGTCCTGTATTATATCAGCCATTGTTAATAAAAGGAAGAAATATCTATCATCATAGGTAACCTTTGGCTGTGTCCAATTGCAAGAGAGATAAAAAGTGTAGCAAGAATGCTCCTTGGAAGTGAGAATGGTAAGACTTTGTCTCACCTACTTTGGCCATGTTGTCAGAAGGGTCCATTCCCTAGAGAAGAATATTATGCTTGGTAAAGTGGAGTGTTGGAGAAAAAAGGAAAGACCATCAATGAGTTGGGCTGACACAGTGGCTGCAATGATGGGCTTAAGTATGGCAAGGATTGTGAGGATGATGCATGACCCGGCAGTGTTTTGTTCTCTTGTGCATGGGGTGGCTATGAGTCACAGCCAACTCGATGGTACCCAACAACAACAACAACAACAACAAAACATAGGTAGGGAAATTAGATGGATGTCATAGTCTAATGCAAATGGTTCTTTTGGCAACAGCACTGGTGTTTGCTTGGGCATTAGATATAGAACTATAATTGAAAAATGGAAAGGACAGTGGGTCAGAATTATCATGTTCAGCTTGAGGGATCTGATATCCAATCCAGCAATCAGTCACATTACTGGCACTGGCTACTGACTGAGCAAGCTTAACAAAGGCATTTTTAAGTGAGACATTAGTTAGAGGTACAGAAAGTAGTAATAGAGTACTTAAGTTTCATAATGAAGGGAAAGTGCCTAGAAATAATATGTGAGTGAAAATCATAAACATTATAGTGAAAATGAAATATGTTCATTCAGTTATAGAATAAATGATGACACAATAGTTGACAAGTAGGAAAAGTAGGAAAACAGTTAAAATAATAAAAACAAAAAGTATATAAGAACTTTCATATTGATATATGACCTAGGGATCATAAACAAATAGAGTATAATTAAATTCTTACCAATCAATCATATTTACTTTGTAAAAATAGGACAACCCAAAATAAATAAGCACTAGAGAAAGAGCAACAACTTCTATTATTTCTATTTACCAGAATGATTATAAGTCCAATTTCATGAAGCAGAGCAAAAAGCATAAAGATTGTGGCAAATAAGACACAAAATCTTAAAATTTCAACTGGATGAATCGTCATGTGTTGTTTTGCAGTTTGTCAGGATGATTGAACTTTAATTTGAGTTCTTCAGTGGGATGAACAGTACATTTGGGAGCAACAGCCTTCTTTAACCAGTCAAAAATATTCTTCACCACATTGCATTAGAAATTGGCTACCAGAGCTCCTCCTGTAAGTAACATAGGGGAGGACTATTGGGTTTTGAGGAACTACTTCTGTCTTCATAGTCATTTCAGTATTCAGTTCCTGGAGTCCATAGGCAGACTCATTTTAAAATATTCTGAATGTGTAGTTAAAATTTTGACCTGTGTTATACCATTTTCTAATTCTATTTGAAGTTCAAAAATAGAATTTAAACGATTACACCACTGAAATACATACAGATTTGGACTAGTGAAGGAAGAAAAAAAAAATGATTTCTCGTATCTAGACAACAGAACATAGAACATCAGCAGTGTTCTCATATAAACCTTGTAATAATCCTTTTCGTTAACTCAGTACAATGACGCTAATTTTGTGTGCAAGTAATTCTAGATTAGTAGCAGTCTGAAAACCTCATCAATTTCTTCATAAGCGTTTTAGTAATATTAAGTTAGTCCAGTGGTATCAATGTTTAAAATATTTTCATCCTCTCCATAAATCTGATGTATTTCATTTTTGTTAAAAATACTTTGGTTAAATACTTTCACTATATTAGTGAAGTAAAACATATCTGAAGATGATAAACCTAAAATAGTTATGAATGTCTTACAATAATAATAATTTGTTGTTGTTGTTATGTCCCGTTGAGTCAGACCCAACTCACAGCAACCCCTCCTTTGGTTTCTGAGGTGGTATCACTAGGAAAGTAGATTGCCCAACCTTCCTTCCAAGGAGTGACTAGTGGGTTTGAACCACCAGCCTTCTGGTTAGCAGTCAAATGCCTTAGGCACTATGCTACCATTGCTCCTAATGATAATAATAATAGTTTTTAAAATTAAAAACTTAATAGGAATCAATTTTAAAAGTAATGCAAAGCCAACTAAAGTAAATTTAAAAATAAAAGGGACATTAGATGAAAATGTCTCTAAACATAATGATTAACTTTATATTCAAAGAGCTTCAGATATAACACATAATAATCTTGAGATATAATACCATATAATCTGGCTATATTAAAGGTATAACAAGTATATCAAATTTCTAAACATCTCTATAGTATTAAAAATTTCATGGGTGAAGGATAAATTCCTCAGTTAAAATTTTTGATTTGATGATGCTAGACTTAAAGGGAATTAAAATTGTAATTGAGTTAGCAGTTTCAATGATAAAATTATGACATAATATTATGCAGTTGTTGGGAGCTCTGGTAGCATAGTGGCTAAGACACTTGCCTGCTAACCAGATGGCTGGCGGTTCAAACCCACCAGCCACTCCTCGGAAGGAAGGTTGGGCAATCCTACTTCCGAGTGATACTGCCTCGGAAACCCAAGGAGGGGTTGCTATGAGTCAGGGCTGACTTGACAGCACATAACAACAACAATAACAACATTATTAAGAAAACATAACCAAAAAACCAAACTAAACTCACTGCCTTTGAGTCAGATCCAACTCATAGCAACCCCTCCTTGGATTTCCAAGGAGGTATCAATCACTATGGAAGCAGATTGGCCAGCCTTCCTTCTGAGTGGCTGGTAGGTTTGAACCACCAATCTTCTGGTTAACAGTCAAATGCCTTAGGCACAACTCCACCAAAGCTCCTTAGAAAACACAATTGACATGTAATTTTAGCCAAAAGAAAATGTGATGCTTCTCCTCATTTAACAACATGTTTCATGCAATTCATAACTTATTGAATAAATCTTCTTTAGCAGTTTCTTTTCATAAAACAGAAACAAATCCTTTTTCAAAGTTGTCAGGAATTTATTATAGGTCATCAAGTAATAATACTTTAGTTACTTAATCATATTTCTTAAGGGAAAAAAAAGTAGTTTTATTCAAAGTCATGCAGTTTAATTTTTGACTCAGGAGTTTACTCTACTAAGGCAATGAACCCTTGCATTTAAGGCAGATTACATAGAGAATTAATTAACTCTCAACTCAGTAATTAAAGAAAATTTTGTTATTTATAATAGCAAGAAACTCAATTCTTTGCTTTATATGTGATATGTTATTTGATACTAAAAAATTTCATAAATCATCCCATCATATTTTAGTGAGACAGATAAAAACTCTGATTACAAACCTTTCAAATTTTGCTTTTGTACAACACTTTAAGTGGCAATAATGAACACAGTTATCTGCAGACCTCTATGGCAGTGAGGTTTTTTTTTTTTTTTTTGTAAATAAACTCAAAACTCACTGCCCTTGAGTCAAATCCAACTCATAGTGACCCCTCCTTGGGTTTCTGAGGGGGTATCTCTATGGAAGTAGATTGGTAGTCTTCCTTCTGGGGACTGGCTGGTGGGTTTGAACTACCAGCCTTCTGGTTAGCAGTCAAATGCCTTAGGTGCTACAATTATTATTATATTTTCCAATGCATAGCTAGATTCAAAATGCATAAAAGAGATATAATGGAAAGTAAGATTTGCTTCACCTATCCTCCACTGGC
The DNA here is from genome assembly GCF_000298275.1 of Orycteropus afer afer. Lineage (NCBI taxonomy): Eukaryota > Metazoa > Chordata > Mammalia > Tubulidentata > Orycteropodidae > Orycteropus > Orycteropus afer. The sequence continues at coordinate 3,309,457 of NW_006921967.1, read as the reverse complement.
CACCCAGTTACCTGCCCTAGCCTTAATCATTGTTTCCAAATATATATATATATATTTCTAAATATAGATATACTT
>NW_006921967.1:3302064-3309045 GCF_000298275.1 Orycteropus afer afer | reverse complement strand
TTCCTTCCGAGGAGTGGCTGGTGGGTTTGAACCGCCAGCCTTCTGGTTAGCAGTCAAGTGCCTTAGCCACTATGCTACCAGAGCTCCCTAGATAGTCTATAAACAAAAAACTTAATATTTAACTTATTCTATCCTGTAAAGAATATGTGGATTATTTTCCCCTCAATCACAAGTACTGGTCACTTGAAAAAGAAAATCTCGGTCAACAAAAATATCATTTGATAAAATAAATATATATATATTTTTTCAGATAATAATACCTTGGGTTTGCAGTGCATTAAGGAGCTCTGTTGACTCTGTTGGCTCAGTGCCTATGGCATTTGACTGCAAAATAGAAGGTTAGTTGTTAGATGCTCCATGGAAGGAAGATGGGGCAATCAACTTCCGTATAGATTTCCTGCCTTGGAAATATAATGTAAATAGCTATGAGTTGGGATCAACTTGATGACAGTGGGTATGGTTATTTTCAGTGCCCCCTTCCTCTATTTCACCTAGTCACATAACCTGTATGGGACAATTAGTTATGTGAAATGAGTACCTGATGCTTGGTTGACTCTAGGCCCTGAAGATAGCAATTTTGTGAGTGTATATGTGGAGGTGTCAGTTTTATAGTTTCTGTGCAACTGGATGTAGAGGGAGCTGATATTTTTTTCATCAGCCAGTTTGACCTTGTGAAACACCCCTTCAGTTGCTATTAAGTAAGGAGGTAAGTAGTAAAATCAAATATTTGATAAACTTCATAAAGTAGGCGAAGTATGGGCTTGGCTGTTTACTGTCTTGGCAATATTGGTTGGCCTCCTGTACTAACACCTGAGAAAGTTCCAGAGAAGAGGAAGTTCATGTTTCATTGAAGGATCAGGATCATCTGTGCCTGGGGCTACGTTTTTAGAGGGGGAGAGTATTATTATGTTTTCTGATTCCAACTGTATAAAATAGATAAAATGAAAAATAAGATTCCTTTCACCCCATCTTCCACTAGCCACCCAGTTACCTGCCCTAGCCTTAATTATTGTTTCCAGTTTATTTGTTTGTACGTGTTCTTCCAGAGATATTCAGTGCATATATGAGCATAGTACCTACATCTATATTTATACTATTAGTGATAATATACACTTATAATAATCATCAAAACAAAAATTCACTGCTGTTTAGTTGATTCCAACTCACAGCAATTCTATATGACAGAGCAGAACTGCACCATTGCATTTCCAAGGTTGTATTCTTTACAGAATAGTGACTGGTGGGTTCAAATTGCCTTAACCACTGTGCCACGAGGGCTCCTTACAGCAATCACAGTAAAGATAATAGCATACTTTATTATGAAAATCTTCATTATATGTATTTATTTTTTGTAGTTAACAATGATTTTTGGGCTCATTTCTTGTCACTACATAAAGTTCTGTCTCATTTTATAGTGAGTGATAATGAACCCTAATTTATTTATCTTATTTCCTATTTATGGATTTTCAAGATGTTTCTAATCCTTTACAACTACATAAAAGGCTTCAATAAATATTGTCGTGTCTACATTATTTCATATAAATATGAATATATTTGTAAGACAATTAGAAGTGAAATTGCTGGAACCAATATCCCATGCATATACATTTTTTGCCAAACGCTTTTCTGTAGAAGTTATATCAATTTAGATTCTCATTAGTAAAGTATAGGCATTTGGCTGCTAATCAAAAGGTTGGTGGTTTGAACCCACCAGGCTATGTATAATACTATAAGCAATATATACCCACCTTCTTACCAACACTGTGTCTTATGAAATGTTTTGATTTATTCCAATTAGTAAGCTCAAAATGCCTCGGAAACCCAAGGAGGGGTTGCTATGAGTCGGGCCGACTTGATGGCAAATAACAACAACAAGCTCAAAATGTATCTCATAACTTACAGTTTTTGGTTTCTCTTCTTATGTTAGGGACATTTTAATTTCTGATTATTTCATTTATCAAATTTGGGGGTGAGTGGACAAAAGATGTCTTGACAGAAAAACATTTGAAAATTGTGGGAATTTCAAAATTTCCATATGCAGAAATTTGCAATATTAACAAGTATTTTTAGGCATTTTAGTAGATTGCTAAATCAGTCTTCAGCAATTCCAGTAATGCACAATAATTTGTGTTTATGAATCCCAAGTTTAATGGCTATTCATTTGTCATTTTATGGATTAAAATCATGTAGCGATTTCATACCTAAGGAGGATGGGGGGGAAAGGAAAACATGAAGAAGAAAATATCACTTAATAATGGGATCAGGTTACTCATACAAGTCAAAATATCTAATGACTTGTCAGAATATCAAGTAACAATCTCTTCTTGAGGTGAACTGGCTATGTGAATTTCACATTTAAATGATTTAAATGTTCTGGTTCCCAGTTTATTCATAAATGGAGAGAATTGAATATTTGCAGTTGAAAATGTCAAAATACTAATTTTGTAGGAAATGTGTGCAACGATTCTGAGTGTTCTTATAATAAAAACAAATAAATTACTCAGTGATAGTCTCATAACATTAGAAATGGTACCAATGTCTCATGAATACTCTAAATATCCAATTTTTGCATACTCTTGCTAACTTTAATTAAGCACCCATTGTAAATCTCATAAAGTATCACAAGTAAAAAGTCCTCATGCCTTAGCAGTCAAATAAAGAATCTAAACCAGAATTTACTAGAAGACTAGATATGTGTTAGGAAACAAGGTAAAAGAAGCACAGGGTTTGTGTTTACTAAATTGACCAGATTGATGTTGTTAGGTGTCACCAAGTTGGCTTCAACTCATAGCAACCCTATGTACAACAGAACAAAACACTGCCCTGTCCTGCGCTAGCCTCACAATCCTTGCTATACCTGAGGGCATTGTTGCAGCCACTGTGTCAATCCATCTTGCTGATGGTCTTCCCTTTTTCACTGACCCTCAACTTTACCAAGCATGATATCCTTCTCCGGGGAATGGTCCCTTCTTACAACATGACCAAATTAGGTGAGATGAAATCTGGCCATTCTTGATTCCAATGAACATTGCACCTGCACCTCTTCCAGGACAGAGTTGTTTGTTCTTCTGGCAGTCCATGGTATTTTCAGTATTCTTTGTCAACTCAAAAGCATCGACTCTTCTTGGGTCATCCTTATTCACTGTCCAGTTTTCACATGCATATGAGCCAAAAAACAAATTCACTGCCATCTAGTCAAATCTGACTCATAGTGACCCCTTCTTGGGTTTCCAAGACAGTATCACTACAGAAGCAGATTGCCCAACCTTCCTTCCGAAGAGTGGCTGGTGGGTTTGAACTCCTAGGCTTCTGGTTAGCAGTCAAATGCCTTAGGCACCTATGCCACCAGGAATGCATATGAGGTGATTGAAAATACCATGGTTTAGGTTAGGCATACCTTAGTCTTCAAAGAGACATCTTGGCTCTTCAGCACTTTAAAGAGATTTTTTTTGCAGCAGATTTGCCCAGTGCAATAGGGCACTGGATTTCTTGACTGCTGCTTCCATGGGTCTTGATTGTGGATCCAAGTAGAATGAAATCTTTGACAACTTCAATCTTTTCTCCATTTATCATGATGCTGTTTATTCATCCAGTTGTGAGGATTTTTTTTTTTCTTTATGTTGAGGTAATCAATATTGCAGACTAGTCTTTAATTTTCATCAGTAAATGCTTCAAATCATCTTCACTTTCAGCAAGCAAGGTTGTGTCATCTGCATATTGCAGGTTGTTAATGAGTCTTCCTCCAATCCTGATGGAATACTCCTCTTCATATACTCTGGCTTCTCAGATTATTTGCGCAGCATACAGATTGAGTAAGTAGGGTGAAAAGACAAACCCCGATGCACTCCCTTCATGGTTTCAAACCATGAAGTATCCCCTTGTTTTGTTCAAATAAGAGCCTCTTGGTCTATGCATAGGTTCCTCACAAGCACAATTAAGTGTTCTGGAGTTTCCATTCTTCTCAAAGTTATCCATAATTTGTTATGATCCACACATCCAAATGTTTTTGCACAGTCAATAAAACACAAGTAAACATCTTTTTGGTATTCTTTGCTTTGAGCCAAGACCTATCTGACATGAGCAATGATATCCTTTGTTCTACATCCTCTTCTAAATCCAGCTTGCATTTCTGGAAGTGTCCTGTCAATATACAGCTGCAAAAGCTTTTGAATTATCTTCAGCATGATTTTACTTGCATGTGATATTAATTATATTGTTTGATAATTTCTACATTCTGTGGGATCACCATTCTTTGGAATGGGTACAAATATGGATCTCTTCCAGTAAGTTGGCCAGGTAGCTGTCTTCCAAATTTCTTTGGCATAGAAAAATATGTAACACGTTGAACACCAAAGACCAAAAACTAGATGACTTGTGGGATGACATCAAGGACATCACACATGGAGAAAGTTAAAAAAAAAAAAAAAAAAAAATCATTAAAAAGACAGGAAAGGAAGAAGAGACCAAAATGAATGTCAGAAGAGACTCTGACACTTGCTCTTAAATGGAGAGTAGCTAAAGCAAATGGAAGAAAGGATAAGATAAAAGAACTGAACAGACGATTTCAAAGAGCAGCTTGAGAAGACAAAGTCAATTATTATAATGAAATATGCAAAGACCTGGAATTAGAAAACTAAAAGGGAAGAACACACTTGGCATTGCTCAAGCTGAAAGAACTGGAGAAAAAAAATCAAAGTCTCGAGTTGCAATATTGAAGGTTTCTATGGCAAAATATTGAATGATTTAGGGAACATGTAAAGAAGATGGAAGGAATACACTGTATCAAAAAGGAAGGAGTCACCGTACCAAAAAGAACTGGTTGATGTTCATCCATTTCAGGAGGTGACATATGATCAAGAACTAACAGTACTGAAGGAAGAAGTCCAAGCTGTACTGAAGTAATTGAACAGATTGTTGTTGTTGTTGTTATTTGCCGTCGAGTCGGCCCCGACTCATAGAGACCCCTCCTTGGGTTTCCGAGGCAGTATCACTACGGAAGTAGGATTGCCCAACCTTCCTTCCGAAGAGTGGCTGGTGGATTTGAACTGCCAGCCTTCTGATTAGCAGTCAAGTGCCTTAGGCACTATGCTACCAATTTACTTAATCATAGTACCTGTTTTGGTTACTTTATGCTACTCTAACAGAAAATACTACAAATAGATGGTTTGGACAAACAGGAGTATATTCTCCTACAGTTTTGGATGCTAAAAGTCCAAGTTCTAAATGCCAGCCGTAGGGGCTGGGTAAAAGTCCCTCAATCTTGGGTTTCAGCTCTGCCTCTTTCTTCCAGCCCCTGGAGCTATAAGTCTCTCTTCACTCAGGCAGCTGCTGGATGCTGAAGCTAACAAGCCCACCATTGACAAATAAAATGGCATAATCCCAATATTATCAGACAATGTGATAGGACATTAGTTCAAGTCCAGAGACAATTCTAAGACCATTAGGAAACAAGGCATGCTGCTGAATGAAGACTTGGCTATGTGCAGGTGCCAAAAAGCTGCAGACCATTTCCAAAGCTTCTGCTTATGTACTTTAAGTGACCACATCCCAAAAGCAGCTACTCAGATGCTTGTAGCAGATTCCACCACAGAACTGATTGTCAATCTCATGATGGGGAATAACTACAACCAGCTGCTCAGCCACTCAAAACCAGGCCCAGCCAAGTTGATATACAACCTTTACAGAATACCCCCTATTACAGTGATGCTCAAGTAGGAAAAATTTTTCCAGAGGACATTTGGTAATGTTTGGAGACATTTTTGGTTGTCATAGCTAGAGGAGGGAGGTATGTTATTGGCATCTAGTGGGCAGAGGTCAGGGATGCTACTAAACTTCCTACAATGCAGAGGTCTGCCCCATCCCCATTCACGACAAAGAATTATTTGGCTCAAAATGTTAATATTGCTGGGGTCTGATGACAGAGGAGTTAGCTAGTTTTAAGGTTATTAGCAAAGGGAATGATTTAATTGTAAACCCCCTGATATAGAATAGATTCTGACTCATAGAGACCTTATAAGACAGAATAGAACTGTCCTGTGGGGTTGCTAAGGCTCTAAATCTTTATGGAAGCAAACTGCTACATCTTTCTCCTACAGTGCAGCTGGTGGGTTCAAACTGCCCATCTCTGGTTAGTAATCAATTGTTTAGCCACTGCACCACCAAGGCTCCTCATTTAATTATACCAACCTTAAATTTGAAAGTGTAGAATTTTTTTTTTTTTTTTAAATTGTGATGTGGTGAAAGTTTACAGAGCAAATTCATTTTCCATACAGCAGTTCATATATATTTTGTTTCATGACATGACATTGATTGCAATCCCCATAATGTAACATCTTTCTTCCCACTTCCTCCCTATGGTTACCTTTTTTCCCTGTGTCCTTCTTTCCTATGCATTCCAGCCCTCTGAACTAACTTCTTGTGCAAATGCTACCCTTCTAATCTCCCATGGTTGATTGTTCTAAGGAGTATACCTGCCTGGTAAAAAGAATATGTAGAATTTGGGTATAATAATTTTTATTCCATCAATTTGTGCATGGGTATGCATTAAGCCATTAAACCAGCTTGGGTACAGTGGAGCACCCCAGGGGCAGGCCTTAGTAAGCCAGCCAGGTGCAGTGGAAGGTGGGTGTTTGTGTGGAGCATCCTGGAGACAAGCGGAGTAAGCAAGCAGGGCACAGGAGACCAGGAGATGAGCAGAGGAGTTTGAAATAGCTAAAGGAGACCAACTTGTCTGTAAGTTTGTCATACCACGCTAGCTGGAGTGTTGCTGTGAGGCTGGAGGCTACACACCAGTATTTCAAATTCTAGCACGGTTGCCAATGGTGGACAGGTTTCAGCAGAGCTTCTGAAATAAGACAGACTCAGAAGAAGAAAGAGGCCATCCACTTCTCAATGAATTAGCCGGTGACAAGGTTGTGGTCACTGTTTGGTCACAGCCAGTTACCCAGAGGGACCGAGTAGTTGAACCTGTGGGCTTGGGAC